>NC_061508.1:2328866-2473356 GCF_022539505.1 Lolium rigidum | reverse complement strand
ACCCATATCGTCGGGTTAGGCCCATAGGCGACGAAAAATACCCCTTAGCGGACGATTTTGAGACGTTGTCTATCAGAACTTTTCTTGTAGTGCTTGGAGTTACAAGTATCAACTTGGCCAGAGCTTCTACTAGCAACGGAGAGCATGCAAGATCATAAACAACACATATATGATAGATCGATAATCAACTTGACATAGTATTCCATATTCATCGGATCCCAACAAACACAACATGTAGCATTACAAATAGATGATCTTGATCATGATAGGCAGCTCACAAGATCTAAACATGATAGCACAAGAGGAGAAGAAAACCATCTAGCTACCGCTATGGACCCATAGTCCAAGGATGAACTACTCACGCATCAGTTCGGAGGCGGGCATGGTGATGTAGAGCCCTCCGGTGATGATTCCCTTCTCCGGCAGGGTGCCAAAGGCGATCTTAAGAACCTCCCGAGATGAGGTTGACGGCGGCGTCTCAGTATGTTTTGTCGTATCGTGGCTCTCGGTACTAGGGTTTTCGCGACGGAGAGATTATATAGGCGAAGGGGCAGAGTCGGAGGACGCTCGAGGGGCCCACCCCATAAGGCGGCGCGACCAGGGGTGGGGCCGCGCCCCCCTATGGTGTGGCCGCCTCATCGCCCCTCTTCGTCTCCTCTTCGGACTTCTGGAGGGCTCCGTGGAAAATAAGACCATGGGCTTTTGTTTCGTCCAATTCCGAGAATATTTCCTGTGTAGGATTTCTGAAACCAAAAACAAGCAGAAAACGAGAACCGGCGCTTCGGCATCTTGTTAATAGGTTAGTGCCGGAAAAGGCATCAAAATGATATAAAGTGTATATAAAACATGTGAGTATTGTCATAAAACTAGCATGGAACATAAGAAATTATAGATATGTTTGAGACGTATCAGTGTCACAGTCCTCCAAGCCTCATAAGTTGAGCTACTCGTGACCAAGACCTAGAGCATCCAATCAACCGAGGTTCTCCAACATGAATAAAGTATGAGCATTGTTATCAAGGTCAAGCGGAATGCGGCTAATTCTCTCGCCCTCTTATGGTGCCGGGTCATGTCATGAGAAGGGAGAGGAAGAGATCGAGGTGAAGTTTGAAAGAGAGCTCGAAGACGGAGCTCAGAAAAGCGAGACAAGGTAGTCTCCTTTTTTCGTTTTTTCTTGAGTATAGGACCCCACACTATTAAGAGGGAGTCAGAGTCATTATCCGGTTATTTGGTTCTTTGGTTCAAATCACATTTCTCTTTCATCCCATTCGTTTGGCATATTTCATCCATATTATATTCGCCACCTTATGCCGCCTTTGATTCTCTCTATTCCGCATCTCTAAAGTTGGCTCGATTTTTTCCTCGGCGTTTGCCATTTTCTTTCTACCGCTTCTTGTTCGCCACAAAAATATTTCACCTCTTGGCTCCATCTTGCTATCCACATTATTACGCTCTTTATCCCTTCAATTTCTTGCTTCTAAAGTGTACTTGATGTTTGCTAAAAGAAAAGAGAGGAGCAAGAAAGAGAGAGGAAAAAGTTTCAGCAACACAAAAAATGATGAGTAACAGCTTTTTTGGCCGGTTGAACCGGGCTTCAGGCCGGTTAAACCGACCGGCCTCCTCACGCGCGGAATATGAAGTTGGCCCAGGCCAGCCCACCATTGCAGCTCCCCGACCGGCCAACCGAAGACGCCCGCTCCAGGCCGCTCGCCCCTACGCACTTCCCTCGATCGCTCACCTCGATCGATGCGCGCGCTGCGCTTGCACCGCCCTAGCCTCCACACGCCTCGGTCGCCTTCACTTCGATATTTGACCCGCACGCTCTGCTTCTTTCCGCGCCGCGCGTTGCCGCTCGCCATGCGCGCACGCTGTTGCCGCCTTGCCCCGCGCACTGCGCCTCGATCCACGCGTCACAACACGCCCTGCTGGCTTCTGCACCCACGACGCCCGTGCGAGGAACCGTTCCTCCATCCTTGCACACGTCTCGCTCGTCCTCGTTTCTGGCTTCTGGCTCGCTCGACTGATTTCTCTCGCACGCACAAATCTTGGGCCGGTATGACCGGGCCGACAGCCGGTCATACCGGCCAATCCTTTTGTTTTTACCTTTTGCCTTCTATTTGATCCAGATCCCATCCAAAAGGGCTCAAGAACTCCATTGCTATTATTTGCCTCAAACCCTTGATCCCTTGAGTTTTAGCCGACGAATTTGAGAGTTGATCCGTGCATCCCGAAGATCTCTTAACCCTCTCTATCTCAACCATACACTTTTTGATTTGAGCCATCGTACCAAGTTTCCCTCTCGGATCTTGTTACTCTTGGAGGTTGAGGACTCCTAGGCGGTAGCGGTCCCCGGGAGCGATCAACTTGTGATCGAGCCGAAAAGTTTGTACATGATCGAAGGCCTCCCTAAGGTCTTCACATAGTGGAAAAGAGCTCCTACTTCATGGAAGGAGCTCACGGAGAAGAAGGTGAGCCTTCGTGGCTTTCAGTGTCCTTCGTGGTAACCGCACCTCTCCAACGGTGACTAGCTTCCCCTCAAGCAAGTGAACATCGGGATACATCGTCGTCTCTGCGTGCTTCTATTATTTCTTTTCACTTATTTGATTTGTGATAGCCATCGAGCTTGAAGTTCTTGATATATGTATTTTTCCATATAGGGTGCTCCACTTAGTTTGCATTTGGCCACATTATTTATCCGCATAGCCTAAAATTGCAAACAAGTTAAGGAAAATTTTGTAGAACCTATTCACCCCCCTCTAGGTTACCGACATTGAAATTTCACCGAGGCGGTGGTCGGAGAGGGCAACGAGGACGAGGGGTAAGGAGACGATTTGGAGGATTGGAGTGATGGACTGGACCCAGAAGAGCAGGCAGTGGAGTAGAAGGTAATCCTTGCAGTACAAGATGCTGAAGAAGTTACATGGTGACACATGTGCCCGAGAAGAGGTCTTTGAGGCCACATGGCGGCGCGTCGTCATAATCGTCATCGAAGAGGCACCTATTGAGGAGGGGGTCACCTCTTCACGTCAGCGGAGCGGTAGAGGCTCGCGGAGGAGGTGGCGGAATGTCAGATGCGTGATTTTGCACTGCGCAAGGAGCGGAGGGCGCGGGCGCGCCAGAGGAGCAATCGGAACTACATTGAAACTAGGTTGTCGAGCGCCCCAGACGACAACGAGTAGGCTAGGGTTTAGTTTGAATTTAGTCTTTTTCATTCATTTTTGTAATATATAATGAAATTTAAATGGAAAAAATATTTTTCTCCATATTTATTGTTTGGGTACACCATGTTTGGAGGACGCGACTGCAAATGGGTGTGCCCCAACCACAAGCGACCGATTTGGCGCTTTGACCGGATAACATTTGGGGGACGCGAGTGGAGATCCTCTAAAGGCGAAAACAGAAGATCGTGACATGCATAGCCTTTTGATGATGAAAACTATAAGAAGAAGCTCCACTTTTGGTCATTAAATTCTAGTGAAAGTTTACTTTTGGTCCTAAAACTTTCATTTGGTTCAAGATGAACCTTAAACTCTCAGAGTTATTCACTTTTAGTCCTTATCCCTGTTGAGAGAGGCAAATATCTGTCACGTGTGGCAAAAACTCAAGGCACCGATGCAAGGCCAAAGAGGCAAGATGATGCTAATAGGAAAACGCAAAAAACGAGCGTTCTTGGTGTGGTTTCAAGTGAATTAGGAGATAGTAAAATCGAGCGGTTTACAGACACGAGGGTTTCAATTTCTTGCACTAAGATGTTGGGTTCGAGATCTCTGCTAGCTTGGGCTTGGTTTGATTAAAACCCAAGTTAGTTGGTTGATTTCTTCTTCTTTTCATGTTCTAAACCGGGGGGGGGGGGGGGAGGAAGTAGCTCAGTGTCCATTCTTTTTCGATATGGGAGCATAGCTCCGGCCTCTACATCAATAGATGCACACATCCATATCCTTTATTAAAAAAGAGGTCTAAAATGTATAATTATTACAATCATGTGTAAGCTAAGGTTGTGACAAGAATGAGCCAAACAAATACGAAAAGTAACAAAAACTATCCATCTTCAATTTTTTTAATGTGTCGCCATCCAGTAGCCTGAAAATAGCAGTCCCGTGCGTGGTTGCATCCAGTAGCCATAGTATCCCGCTGATCCTCCCAGAGAAGGTATGTCCAAAGCTATATCCAATGCGCCGCACGAAGAATAACCTGCAAAAAATTGGTTCTCTTCTGTTTATTAAACACAATATCATTTATACTTGTCCATACAGACCAACAAATAGCAGAAATACCAATACCAATATGCTCTTTATCCTTCCTATTAATCCGATTCAACAATTATCAAACATATTAGTAATATTGGATAGAGGAGGAATGCTATAAGCAAAAAATACCATTCTCCAAATTAATTCTGCAAACGGAGAAGAAAGAAACAAGTGATCATTATTATCACAGAACGAAAAATAATTTTAGAATGAAAAATGAACTTCTCCAAGAGTTTAAGGATAAGAAGTGGACTTTCTTCCCGTTTCTGATGTAACAATTGTGTTTCTTTGTTGTTTAAGCAGGACGAATTGTTTTCCCAAAATTGAATTTATTTTGAGTGCACGGCGCTAGAGAAGCTACTATATGTTATTAATAACGTCGAAAAGCAGAAAAAGATATAGGGTTGAATGGCCTTGCTGATCGAGCGAGGTATGTTTAGAGCATCTCCACTCGTCCCCCCGAACAGGCCCCCGGCGAGCGTTTTTTCCATCCGGACGGCGTAATTCGGCCCAGTCGCGCCCCCGGTTCCTCGTTTTCGTCCGGATTTGGGCCTAAATCCATCCGGCGATCCCACGCCATCCCCGGCCCCCGGGAGCGCTCGGGGACTCCGGACGAAACGAAAGCGCGCGAAACGGCGAGGCAACTTCCCGCGCATCCGGTGGCCCCAACTTGTCGGCGAGAGAAACCGATCGTCGTCCTCATCGCATCGTCTTCCGCGCGCCGTAAAGCCTGCCGCCGGTCTGCATTCGCCGGCCACGCGGCGAGTTAATGTCGTCGTCTTCCGCGCACGCATCGTCTTCCGCGCGCACTAAAGGCTGCCGCCGGTCAGCTCGCCGCGGACGCGTCGCATTCCACGCGGCATTTAATCCCCGCGCCGGCCCACGCCTATATACGCCGGTCCGATCACCGCGAGGCGTACCCCCGTGCTCCACTCTCCCTCCACTCTCCCTCTACTCCCAAGATGGCGTTCTACGACGACGACGGCGCAGCCAACAACGGCTTCCCCCGCCGGTCGCTCCACGCGTGGGAGGGGCACCTCCTCCACCGGGCGGGGTACCCCCGCCCGCCGGACACGAGGCCTCCCGGAGGCGGCCGGCGGCTAAGTGCCGGCGGCGTTCCAATCCCGCCGCCGCCGCGGGGCCATGCCCTCGACGTCGCCATCGAGGAGGCGAGGATGACGATGACCGACGAGGAGCGCGCCGACCCGCGCCACCACCCCGACAACTACACGCGGTGGAACTCCTACTTCCTCCGGCGGTGGGAGCGGGAGCCGGCGGCCTACGACGGCCCGCCGCCTCCGCTCGCGCGCAACAACGCCGCGGGCCGCCGACGGTGGTGGAGCGCGCCGGAAAGGACGTTGGCGAACGTCCTCGCGCACATCGAGGGCGGCAACTTCCCGGTGCTCACGATGCCCCCTCTATCGGCATCGAGGGCACCGGCGAGCCGCCGTCGGGGAAGCGTCTGGCAGCCACGGCGCATGGCCGCCGGCTCGTCGTCTTCGGATCGGCGTCAAGGTCATCCTTGGCGCCGGTGAAGAGGGAGGAGGCGACATCGCCTTCGACGCCGGTGCGCGTCAAGAAGGAGCCGGCGTCTCCGCCGGCGACCGGAGGGCGCAGCAGCCGGCGCCCTCGTCATCCGAGAACAGCCTTCCGCGCCGCGAGCGGCCGGAAGAAGACGAAGAAAGAGGCCGCCGCAAGCCGGCTCGCCGAGGAGGAGGCGAAGCGCGCGGAGGACGCCGCGATGGCGGAGGCGATCGCCGGGTCGCCGCACGACATGGAGGAGGAGAAGCGCGCGGACGACGCCGCACCGGACCGGGCGAGGCGCGACCGGGAGCGCGAGGAGGCGGAGCAGCGGCCGGCGGCCGCCGGACCCGGCCGCCGCACGCCAACTCGCCGCCCGCGCCGCTCCAACCGCCAACGACGATCTCGCGCGGTACCGCCGTCCTGCGACACCTCCATCCGGCGTCGCCGTCCCCGTCGTCGACCTCGAGTCCTCCGACGACGACCGGTACAAGCCGTCCCCGGGGTGGGGAGACGCCGGCCGGGGCAGCAGCGAGCCCGGGCCGCGCGGCCGAAGGCCAACGACGACGGCTCCGACGACGACGGCGGCGACTACACGGTGTTCTACCGCCATTTCGGCATGTAGAGCGCCGTGTTTTAAAATTAGCGTTTGCATTCCCCTAGCCGAATTCGAAATATAGTCGAATTCGGCCTCTATGTATGAACTCCTCCCGTAATGTAATAAATATCATTAAATTTAGTCTATATTCACCCGTTTTTAGCCGTAGTTTGTCAAGTTTCCGTTTTTTAAATTCGCATCGTCGACTTCGCCTGGGCACGCGGCTGGGAAACTACTACTCCCCACGCCAAATATTCCTCCAATCCGGACGAAAATTTCGCCGGATTTGGGCGTGGGGAGCGCCAACGAGTGGGGATGCTCTTAGCAGAATGCGTGGTTAATTAGATGACTTTCCCGTCCATGTACATTGTGCCCGGCTAGTACGGGCCGTTGCAAAAGCAGTCAGGGGCTCACCAAACCGCCCTGCAACGGCGAGAGTCTCGAGACTGGAGACTGGAGACGATCCCTTAATTTGTCTCCTTGTGTTGCAGCTTGAATGTCTGGCCCGACGTTCCTCCGTTATGTTGAACCTGACGGCCGAGCGCAGACCAACTGCCCGCGGGGTCCACTGCAGGGAGAAAACGAAGCCAGGAGGAATGAGGGAGCCAGCCAGTTATGTTTTCCGTTTCCAGGACGGGGGAGGAGCATTAGCTGTAAAGTTGACGACCGTCTCCTTCCGTCATGGATAGATGGCGTGGCTGTAGTACATGATCATGTGCTTTCTGTTGTGGTTAATTGCAATTTCGATAGCATTTTCAAACTAAACACAGAGAGAGAGAGGAGTAAAGTGCGGCTGTTTTGAATGCCCCTTGCTTTTAGGCTTGGAACGACAAAAATTATTTTTCCATTTCCTCGGCCAGAAAATATATCTCGTGCAGTTCGGGTGACCATAATAATCCCCATTAGCATCTCAAGCCTCCCCCTTCCCCAGTTCCCCCTCCCACACTGCCTCCTCTTCCAAGAGATCGACGGAGCCACGGAGACGGAGGTGTTCCTCGCCGAGAAGCCGCCATGTCTGGTAATAATCTCCGTTCCCCCTCTGTAAGACCGGCCGGTGAGGTGAGCGGAAGGGCGGGTATGGCGACGGAGAGCGACTGCCGTACGTTTGCCATACCAGAGTTGGTAGGGCGAGTGGACGGGGGTATGGGACGTATGGCGACGGCGAGCGATTGCCGGAGTTGAGAGGGAGAGAGAGAGAGACGCGCATGGAATCGAGCACAATCGACCTCTCCCCGCCGGGCGCGTGGTAGAGGGAGCAGAGTAGCGCGTCGCCACCTTTCGCCGCCGCACGTAGTCGTCACAACCAGTCCACGATCAGCCCAGTATCCCAGTACTCAGCCCGCAACCGCAAAGCCCTAACTATTTGAGCCCAACAGCCGGTCGAGGGTTTCCCCACTATTTTTTTCCCCTCCTCGCCCCGGCCGCCGTTCTGGATCCGCCAGCCGCGCCGGCCTCGTTGCGGCGGAGGTGATGGCGGAGGCGCCAGAACCAGAAATCCTGCCGGGTCTGTGTTCCTCCTACACCGAGAGCTGTGAGCCGAGAGTCCCAACTGACAGACAAATCCGGCAGCTACACGCGGGCCTCGATCTGACCTAGTGCTGCTGCGTGTTCTGCATCATCCCCGTGGTGAGTAGCCTCATCTCCAGCCGTAGCTAACGGCGCATCCATTAACGTCGACGAGTTTCATGACCACTAGTGTAGTCCTTCCTTCTACTAGTGCTTTTTTTTTTCTTGTGAGAAATTCCTGTGGTTTTGAAATAGCTTCGTTATGCATTCCAGGGTTGAGGTCTGTGAATGCACTTCTCGTTTCATAGATAGCTAGTGTATGCTTCTCCTGGTCCTGGGTTATGGATTACTGCATTGCTTTGAACCTGCTTTTAGAGTCCTCAGGCCCCAACAGTGTGGTTATTGGCATGTTTCAGTTTTTTTTAAGGCTAACCACCTGGAGCTCTGACTATTCACTCAACATGAAAGTAATTGGTCCATTCTATATGTAGTTCAGGTCTGATTGTACATTTTTGGATATTTATTGAGCTTTAGAAGATATTGCTACTTTGTCGATATCATTATATTGTCACCCTATTCACCAATGAGGGTCCTCTTGGTGGATGCTGCTACTTCTTCTCGATGCGTTGGACTATAATTATGTGTTTAATTTGTTTGAGCATGCTCTTTAAGCACCATCTTGATCTTTCAGTTCTAATCAATTCACTCACTATATGCTTCATTGTGGGATCTTTAGGTTTTTACATTTTACTAGAAACTTCATTGTCACTTGAGTGTGCCTACTGACTCATGTCGTCTGTACCCCAGCAAGTACGTGTTTCACTAAGCTAGTTAGCTTCCACACTAAGCTTCAGTTAGTACATGATCATCCACATGTTGGGTGCCTGGTAAGGAAAATAGTTTGTTTATTAAATACTCAGCTGCTAACTAATTTGCTAATGCTCGTGGTAACTGTATCTGGAGTGCTAGCTGTATATCTTATTAGCTCAATTTTTAGTAAGGAATAATTTATATATTCTAGTTACAGATTATAGCAGCTATACGGTGAAGATGGAGATTAGGAACTAGTCCTTTTTTTTTACTGTTGAACAGGCTTTCTGTACATTAATCATCAATATTATGTTTCTTTTGTCTTTCTGATTTATTTCGTTCCTTGCAACCAACTCTGCAGATTCAGATTCAGGTTCAGAAGTCGGTCCTGCACAACCCGCTGATCCTTTCCCTGGTCTGCTTGCAAAGGTTTCCCCTGCTTCCTGTGTTGCTTTTCTGACGTTATTTTCTATGGCCTATAATATTGTACCCATGTTTGCTGTTTCAGACCAAATCGGTGCTGAACCCACCGATTACGCTGGTCAGTGTGATATACACAGTGGCATTACCCATGACACTGGCCCTCCGTGCCTACAATATGTCCATACTCAATGCCCGACCCCAAGATACTATCACCCATCAGCTTGTCCCTGGTCCAGATAAGTGGGTAACAGATGATCTTCTTGGCATGTCTGTGACATGTGCCTGGTTCGCACCTATTCTGCTACTGCACTTCTACATCATCACGCACCTGGTGTTGAAGAGGCCTGTGGGCATCCCCACAATGGAGAAGGCATACGCATGGGTTGCCCCAACCGCGATTACTTTGATCACCTTTGCTTACTTCCTCTCCTATCTCAGCCTCTCAAGGTAACTCTAGTCAGCACCTTTATCTAGACCTGTTTCTACGATTTGGCATTGTCTGTAAGATGTGATAATTAGTAATGAAATCTATCAGAAGGAAGAAGAAATCAGGATAGCCACTATTTTTTGCTAATGCTTGTGGCCATCTATGGCAGTCAGAAGTTGCTATAGCAGTTAATTCATTTCAGAAATAGGTAGGACATATTTGATTTTGACTGTGCACATGAACTGGATCACCTTGTTTCAAGTAGGTAAAATGTTACAGAACACTACCAGGACTTCCATTTCGCTGGTGTCGCATGATTTGATTTTATTTCAAGTTGCTTAGTTTTTTTTCTGCCGAAAACTGTAGGAGAGGCTCCGACAGTAAATTTTATTAAAAGAGAAAAATATACTCCCTTTGTTTCAAGTAGGTAAAAAAAGGGCTTAGCCCAAAGAAACTAAGGGCTTAGAGCATCCCCACTCGTTGGCGCTCCCCACGCTCAAATCCGGCGAAATTTTCGTCCGGATTGGAGGAAGATTTGGCGTGGGGAGGAGTAGTTTCCCAGTCGTATGCTCCCCAAGCGGCGTTTCTCGGGGAAAAAGTGGATGGCTCGGGGAATCCGGACGAAAGAGGAGACACGTGGGCGTGGATGGTTGGTTTAGCTTCATCCGGAGTCCCCGGGAGACCCCCGGGAAACCGAGGATGGCATGGGGAGTCCGGACGAAAATAGGCTCAAATCCGGACCAAAACGAGGAACCGGGGGCCTGACTGGGCCGTTTTTCGCCGTCCGGATGAAAAAAAGTGGCCGTGGGGGGCTCTGTGGGGAGACGAGTGGAGATGCTCTTAGCCCAGGATCCCTTTGTTTCAAGCAGGTAAAATGTTACAGAACATTGCCAGGACCTTAATTTCGCTTGTGTCGCATGATTTCGATTTTGTTTCAAGTTGACATAGTAGTTAATTCATTTCACAAAATAGGTAGGACATATGTGATTTTGATTTTGCACATGAGCTAGATCACTTTGTTTCAAGTAGGTAAAGTTGTACAGAACACTACCAAGATTTCAATTTGGCTGGTGTCGCATGAATCAGTCATAGACTTGTTCAGGGTTTTCTGTTTCAAAAGACTAGTGAAATAGGCATATTCTGGAACCTTTGATTGATTTCTTGTGCTGTTTGCTTTAATATACATATATCGCTTAACAGGTACGGTGTTCGTCCAAGAGAATTGGGCGTGCTGGGAGTTGTTACAACCATACTTCTGTGTGGCAGTGTTTCAATAATCTTTTGTGTAAGTTAAACCTTTTGTCTTGGTCTGTCTCATTTGGGTTTGCAGGTTGGTTATCTTATAAGCTCCTTTGCATGTTGCTGCGTCCGATGAAGGAGGAGCGAGTTGTGGTTCTACAGAGGGCCCGTGTATGAGGCGTTGAAGCTCGCTTGTTAAGCGCATGTGAGACTAGAAAGTGTCATCAGACTAAGTTATTGAATATGCCTATGGCAATGCTATTCTTAGTAGTTAGGGCAATAGGGCCTGGGAGACACTTTATTAAGCACGGAAGGACTCATTGCAAGCTATGATCGCATTTTGCTCTTTATCTTTGCTTAGGCGGAACCTAAAAATCACTTGGATGTGTCTGGGATGGCAGACTTTTATCGAATTGGTTATGTTGAGTTTTTACACCAATATTTGCTTGTTTATCCTAAACATTGAATTGGTTATATCAAATGTTTGCTCAAATATTCTGTTCATGCATATTGTTTACAGTGGCGTTTCTCTGTCTCATACTGCTTTAGGGGATGTTCTGCCGATTTACCCGTGTAGTATTTTTGTTATGATTTGCAGTGCATGGTAGCATTTCGACCTGTCCATAGCTGAGGTATTAGGGCATCTCCAGCGGCGCGACGCAAACGAACACGGAAATGCGTCTGGGGCCTGTTGCCCCAGCGGGGCGACGCAAAGTGACCGGGCCGTCTGCAGAGACGCAAACCTGGCCCAAATATGCGCCAGGTTTGCGTCTCCGCGGACGCTCGGCGGTCGCTCCAAGTGTCCGCTGGGTCCTCGCGCGGGCCCGCCTGGCAGCGGCACAACTGCTTCGTCTTCCGCGGCATTACTTCTGGGCGGCGCGCTGCAGCCTTTGCAGGGCCGCGTTAATGGCGTGCCTCGGCTTCCGCGAGCATGCGCAGCGTCGATGCGTCTTCTCCGCGCGCATCGGCACCGAGGCGTCGCTTCGGCGGTCTGCCGGCCGGTTAATGGCGATGCCTCGCGTGGCTCGCGGCCGTCGCCTACCTCTCGCGCACGTAGTAATGGCGATGCCACGCGTGGCGCGGCCGTCGCCCCGCCTCCGCGCTATATATACGGGGCGCGAGCATCTCATCTCCTCCCCACAAACCCTAGCCGCCGCCGGCCGTAGCGCCGCTTCCTCCAGCGGATCCACCATGAGCAGCGGCCGGACGCGGCCGGGCTGCCGCGCCTCCACCTCCACCTTCACCTCCCACTCCACCTCCTCCGGCGTCGAGCTCCTCCGAGGAGGTCGACTCCGAAGATAGCACCGATCTCCTCCACCCGGTCGGGGACGCCGCGGCCCCGGGCCGAGCGGAGAAGGAAGCACAGAGGAGCCGGCGGAGCCACGCGGCGTTGGACGCCGAGCCGGAACAGCCGCAGGCCGCCGGCTGCCGCCGCGGCCCGAGGACTCCGACTCGGAGATATCTTGGTCATCCGATGACCACGATGCGCCGACGCCGGAGGAGAAGGCGGCGGAGCAGCGGGCCCTCGTCGAGTCTTTCGAGACGCTCAAGGACGAGGCCGCCAACGCAAGGCTGGAGCAGTGCCTGCAAGAGGACGCGGCGGCGCACCGAGCCATAGCGGCCGCGCGGGAGGCGGCGGAGAAGCAGGCGACGGAGCGACGCAACAACGGTGCCGGCCCGTCAGGAAGCAAGTAGCCTAGGCTTATAGATCTACTTTGTATAGTTTTTATGCATTTTTATGTACTACTTTCAATGTTTTTACTATGTTGCAATTCAAAAAAATGGGCCACCCCGGTGGGAGCACACCCAGACGCAAACGGACGAGCGGATAAAATATGTCCGCGGGGTGACGCAAACGGACGCTCGCAATCACTTTTGGGCGTCCGAAATGCGTCGCGCCGCTGGAGATGCACTTACAGCGATGCTGGGGGCTTGTGTCATCTCATCGGCCTGTCAAATATGGAACCCGATTCTTACGCTAGTAGTGCACTCGGTAACGATTTAAAGAGGGCGTAGAAAATCAGAATTAATATCCACGCTCCGTTTGCCTCCTTGCCTGGTCCACGGCACACCACTGGCCACTGGTTAACAGGCACAACTGCAAGGCCCTTATCTTTATCCTGCTTTCAGTAGGCACGATGATGCTACTACAGCCAACCGCTGCTGCTGTATCTCCCTCATCCTGCTGCGCCGTATGGCTGCCGATCCCAACCTTTCCAGTCCGACGATATCGTTCCAGCATCAGTGTCCGGTGCGCAAACAGCGACGCCTCCGACATCTCAAAGGCGAAGCTCAAGGTCGGCTCGCCAATTGTCATCATCGAGGAACCACCAATGCTCAAGACCGCAGCGTCGGTGCCCTCGCTTCGGCAGAACGCCGGCCGCGTCAAACCAGGCGACGTCGGGAGGTAGCACTCCAATCCTACACTCTACAAGCAGTCCAGTGGATATGCCTTTTCTTTGTGGCACCTGACATTCCAACGTTGCCCAGGATAATGGCGCGGAAGCCGAAGGACGTCTGGGCTGTGCGGCTTGCTGTCGGCACGTACCTGCTGGATGGCAAGCACTTCAAGGCCCTGGAGGTCGTCGATGAGGAAGGCGACAGCAGCAACAATCAGGCCGAAGACGAATAAGCTTTTAGATCCAGCAACAAACATCAAGACTTTCTTATAGTATGTTGTTAGCATTGCTGCACAACTGCAATAAAAGACTCAGGAATCAGGGTGCACAACTGAGTTTCGTATTCACCAGTTTCACAGCTAGCATAGTTGGAGCACACAGAAACTCAAACGAATAGCAGTAGCCCCAAAGGGCAAACAATATGGGCATTTGTCTGGGTGAACATAGGTACAAGCGATAGAAGAGTGGGACCGGACTACACAGATTACACAAACAGGAAAACAGTATATATATTCCGCCGAGATCTTCGGTTTCAGGTCGCGCTCAGGAGTTACTTCTTCCATGGCTGGATAACTGCAACAACGACGATCACCACTACCACGAGGAGAAGGATGATGGCGTAGCACATCCACTTCCTCGAGTTCCTCTGCAGCTTCTTTGCGTTCTGGAGGGCGCCCACACCTTGCGATATGTGGTTGGTAGCATTTGAAACCTTGGAACAAGAAAAAGGGCATGACAATGCAAGTGTTAGCACCAATGATTTGCTTGTTCATAAAATTGGCTAGATCTATTACAAATAAACAGTTTTCCTAAGTGGTGTTACATGTGTCTCGATGTGGTTGATCATGTCTCCTTGAGCATCGACCAACACTGCCATATCCAGGAATATCTACAAGGCAAAACCAATGGACTGGGGTAAATTAAGACGATAATCCCACATGTATTCACATATGCATGCAGTGAGCTATGAAATCATATAAGAGCTTATGCAAACGAATGGTGACCTGTTGCAGCTCCAGAAGCTTCCTCTCCAGATCCCTTACAGCGTCATGTCGCTCCTGTATCTCAGCAACAGTGTCCAAAATCTGGAAAACACAAAATTATCCTGATGAGATTTTGATGAGTTTTCCCACAGTAAGTAACGATCATGTTATATATAACTTACCTGGCCTCTCCCCTGCTGTTGAACCGCATCTTTGAATATTTGCTCACTTCTCCCAGTCTCTATTAAATCATCAATAGTCTGCAGGTTCCAAAGTAAGGAGGCACAGTGTAAATAAAACATATAAATGCCATTGCAATGCAAAGTACAAAATTAACCACATATCAAAATTTGTTGCAACTATTTACCTCTTCATCAGGGCGATTTCCTGTTACAGTGAATACTCTTCTTTCAACGACTTCCCGGTACTCCTGCCGGATTGATTCTCTCAATACCTGCATCAGAGGGTAACACCATTAATATATTTCAGGCTTCTTCAGAGACATCAGGCCGATAGCATTCGTTCCATCAATCCATCAGTGACTAAGAATGGTAAGGCTCTTCTAGAGCGTTACCATCAGGGGAGTTAATGAAGGTCTAAACTGTGGCAGTTAGCTAAACCGTTTTCACTTATGTCTTATTTTACTTGTAAGAACATAAAAGAATCAATGAAGCCTACCAATCTGTCATACTGACTAAGGAACGCTCTTCTACAGTCTTACCATCAAGTGATAAATGGAAGTCCAGACTGGGACATTTAGCTAAGCAGTTTTCATTAATGTCTTTATTTTCAGCTGTAAGAATATACAAGAATCAATGGAGCCACTTTCCCCGCTTATGAAGAACAAGATTGATGTCTCATAGGCATGGATGCAGAGTGGTTTCTCCCTGGTGCTCTATGAGGCATATGAAATAGCCCTCGTAAATAGAAATATTGACTAGTTTTAATTGTCTTTGCATATTAAGAACTATTGGGCATTATAGGGAACATTTGTTCACGGAACAGGAAAATCCTCACATACATGCCAAGTTAGACATTCCAGTTAGAATAAACAATACCTGAAATTCATCCATCCGTCCCTTCAATTTCTTTTTCACTGCTCTGTACGGATCAGCAAGCATAGTGAATAATAACACTAATTCATAAAGGGAAGAGATCAAAAACAGAAATCAGGAGTAAATTTACCCAGTAGTCTGCTCTCTTGATCGGTCTACTGCAGAACCCTTACCGCATCCAGGTTTCTGCCTGTTAGAAAGGTTCTGTATCACAGGGGCAACAGACGATTAATTTACGCAAATACTGCTAAGAGAAAATGCCATTCACGAGCAGGGAAACATACGTCTTTTTCCAGTTCATCAAATTTTGCCTTTGCCAAGCGAGCAATTTTGCCAACTTCATCAATATCTTTCTCCATTCGCTGCTTAATCGCTGTATAAAAGTATTGTTGTGTCTGACTATGAGTATAGCGAAAGTTTCAAGAGAGTCCAAACTCATTCGCTGCAAAAGTACACAAGTTCTCACCTTTCATGGCACTCGCTTTTGTAACTGCTTTTGATTCCTCATTTGCAGTCTGCAAGCAAAAGCGGCGTGCAAATATATTTTATAAAACTGCAAGGCATTGATAAACTCAGCAAGGAACTTAATACTGAGACAAAAGATCCCATAGTTGCTACTAAAATGAATACATGAGCAAACATAAGAAGCAGGAAAATATTAGTTTGGGGAATGATGAATGGACCTGGAGCTTAGTCAAGAGATTCGTCAGCTTAGCGATTAGGCTCTCGATTCCATCGACCTATGCATCAAACCATCATGTCATTAATCTGAAGTGCAGAAACTGCACAAAGTGCACTGTTGCAAAATGCAGAGACATGGGCTACAGAATTCTCCGAAGACTACCTTTTTTAAGAAACCTTTTAAATTATCTGAAGCATCAGGCTGATGCATTCCCATTTCAACGTCCCCATCTCTTGAGGAATCACGCCGAGGAAGCTCAAAGGAATCCTGCAAAAGCGGAATGTTCACAATATGTAATAAATGTACTGCGGCAGTTGCAAAGAAGAGGGCTCGGTTGCTATGAAACCAATCTGACAAGCCAAATGTGCTACTTTCACCAGCTACAACTAATAAGATTGTGTCCTAATAAAACATTATTAGCATTATAATCATTAAGCTTACAAATTCCTAACAAGGCAGATAAACCGCGAAAAGAGAATTTGAGCTGTCACTTTCAAAAGTAAAACAATTCCTTCCGAGTTAGAAACCATTTGTAATTCATAACATAGTGCATGTAGAAACAAACATAGCATTGACCATGTAATGCCAAAAGAAGGTTCTGAAGTCTTGGGGCACATCAAACCCCGCAGAAATTCGAAGGTGGCAGTTAATTTGACTGTCCAAATAACTAGTGCAATCATTATGAGTTTTCAACCTAGCAGTCAATGGTGTTTTGATCATGAGACCAAAATTTACTCCAAGGCTAAGCATAAAGTTGGCTTAAAATCGGAACAACCCATCCCGGGAAGGTAACAAAAAAAGACAGCAAGTAGCCCCTGCTCCTAGCAGAACCAGCTCATAACACAGAAAATCAGATCTACCGCGACCATCCTAAAAGGAAAAAATTCTACTTCGCCCGGCACATCTGAGCAACAAAGACGATTCCTTGCGTGGCATTTTCTGTTTCTTTCGCGGCGCCGCTGAAGCAATCCCTTTCCCCACCAGTCACTCCACCGCCGCCAGACCCGATCAAGCGCAGCCGACTTGGAGCTTCCCTGGCGAAAGACCGGCGGTTCCGCCAGGAGTTCGAAGCCTCCGCGCGGGAGGGGACACGGCGACTAGCCCCGCCCAGATCTCGAGCTCGCGTGCTGGATCCCCGTCACACTCGGCGAAGCAATTGGAGGAGCCAGCGCGATGAGATCAGGGGAGAGGAGGGTTCAGAGGGGGGGAGAGGGAGGGATGCGGGAGAGCGGGGCACTTACGGTGAGCAGGTTGTTCATGGCGGCGCGGCGAGGAGAGAGGAACTGGCAGACGGCGATGAGAGAGAAAGAGAGAGAGAGAGAGGTGGCCGTTGTACCGTAGGTGACACTTTAACGTGTGCGGGTTAAGCTGGACGCGCCGCGCGACGAGGCTGGCAGGTGGGTCCAACTGACGAGTTATTGGATTGTCCCTCTGTCTCTGCAGCTGGGCCCTGGACGTCGTCGCTGCGTTCACACGGCAGACACCAAGGTTGTTTTTGAAGATACGGTAGAAAATCGTACTCCGTATCTCAAATCTTTTCTTAATATTATGATGTCTTCTTCCATGTATTACTCATTATTGATTGATTGAATCTAAATAAATGTTGGTTGCCCAAGTATCTTTTGGTATATTTGAGGTGGAGGTCAATGATCAGGACTTAGTCATAACTCATAACCAATAATGGTATGATATCGCTAGTTTAATGTATATTCATAGCTGTTGCTATGTAGATATTAAACCGATAACGGAAAAATACTTGCACGTTAAGCTTTTCCTTTTATGCTCTGGCTAGTTGTATTCTGCTCCTCTTTTTCCTAATTTAAGATTATTTTTAGTTTTTTTTTTGTAGATTCACATATTGCGGTTTGTATTTGATCTAGTAGCTTTAGTTTGTAGATTCACTCACTTTGGTCCGTATCTAATCCACTTTGAAATATTTAAAATGCCTTACATTTATGAACGGAGAGAGTAATAAAAAAGAAGTGTTTTCTCGGGTATGTTGTCTCAAACTACAAGAGTAAGTAACGTTGTCGAGAACCCGACATGTGGTTAGATGTTTAGGAGGGTAACGGGTGGTGGCACCTCTAGCCCACCAAAATCTCGCTTATTTTTTTATTTTAAAATTTCTAGTTTAAAATTTAGGGCATATTCTGAACTATAAACTACAGATGAAACTTTGGTGGGATCCACTTGAATCTCTAAAGTACGCATGCCCATGTTGACGATAGATTCTTCTATTTAGAATTTGCACAGAGCGGAAAACACATAAACCAGATCCAATGACCTTTGAAACATTCGGTGGTTTTCATGTCCATGAAAGCGAATTAACTCTCCCGCAAAATGATACTCCGTACAAAACATAGTGAAAGCGAGTCCACTGCCCCGTGTAGCCGTAGCAAACTCTCCAAATACTTTTGTTCTTCTTTCTGTGTCCTGCGACTGACAGGAGTGCTTTGCACTTTTCAATTCGCCCTTGCGCGCAGCTGGAACACCGCGTCGGGTCGCAGCCAACCTGCCAGTGCCAGTGCAAACGGCGGCTGTCACTGGCCCCACCTGCGCCGAACCTCGCGGGCGGTTCTTCGGACCCAGTTGTCATTGACTGCGCTGCGGTACGTGCCCACCAATGGGCGCAGTCCAAGCTGGAGGGCAGCGGTGCGGTTGGCACGACCAACTCAACCTGCGGGCTCCGTCAATCATAGTGCCGCTCCACTACATCTACTGGCACATCAGGAGTAGCAAAGAATCGTACTGCGGTTTTTTAGAACAAACAATCGTATTGTTAACTGTTATAAGCAATACTCCCTCGTACACTTGGGCATGAGCAGCCGGCAAGACGGCCCGAACCGAAAATCGCAAGCTGGGTCGAGCTAAGATTGCACGTCGGGTCGGGCTTGGGCCAGGATATTGAACCTAAACATCAGCTCGGAGCAGGCTTCGGGTCTACAAAATACACGATTTAGGCTAAGTCAGGTCGGGATTTTTTGGGTTGCGAGCTAGGCTCGGGCCTGATTTCTAAGCCCGACAGTCAGGTTGAGAGGCGGGATCGGGCCTAGGTTTTCAGCTTTAAGCTTTTTTAGGCCCGGTCCAAAGCTTTCTCCACTTATACTCCCTCCATACATCCGTCTACTCCCGGCGTCCCATGAAACATGTCGGACGTGTGTCGAAATCTGGATACATCTAAATTTAGACAATCTCACACCACTTTCATAGGACGGAAATGTTGAATGTAGATGGGCTGCAGCCCAGTAAGGCAGCCCATATAGTCTACAATTCCTGAAATCTCAAGGCCCATCACGTTGACAGCTTGGAACAGCCTTGGGGACAAAGTTTAGTCCCACATTGCTAGTTGGGAGTGAGTTGGAGTGGTATATAAGAGGCTGCTGTTCTAGTCATTCCAAGTGAGTGAGAATAGAAAGAGCCCTCGCGCACTCCTCCTCCGCCCGCCCCGCCTCGGCTCGGCACGACACGTCACGCACGCACGTCGCGTTTCGTGACTCGAGTTCGAGTTCGAGACACACTCAAGGAAGCCTAAATTTTTGCTTGGTGCACCAACTGTGTTGGGTACGTGTCGACCTGCATGTGCATGTTCGCCGCGTGTCCCCGGCTTCCTACGCGTGTCAACGCGGTCGGGTCGGGTCGGCTTCCCGAGCTATACAAGGAGACGAGATCGGATCTAGAGAAATATACGGTTCTCGAACTCTCTAGTTCCTCTCTCTCGCGAAGTTCCTTTTGCTGCGCTACTCTCTAGTCTTCCCCATCCCGGCGATCGCGTGCACGGCCGTCCGGGGAGAGCAGGCCTCCGAAACTCCGTCCGTTGAGATCTCGCACCGGGAGACGGGCGATAAGGTTTTGGGGAGCGTCTCGGCGCGGCTCGCTCGCATCTTGTTCGTCTTCTTCTTCGACGACCCGGCCGCTTCATCAACGGATCCGACTACACCATGGGCGACATCAACAATACCCATGGTGGTGGTGCTGTCTGTCGTCCGGTGCGACCTTCCCGGTCGCGATGTACGTGCTTTTCCTCTCCTACCTTGCACTCGCTACTTGTTCCATGTTCAGATCTGATGCATGTGCTTAGTCTGATGTGTATGATTAAGTATGCTTGTGCATCTCTAATGTTGTTTTCGGTAATTAATCTCATACGGAAATTGCCTAATATTCCAACAATCCAAAAACCTTATCTGTTTAGGCAATTTTCACCATCTGGTTTTGCTGCTGCGCTTAAACCGAGCCCGTTTACGGGTTCTCATTTCAAGAGATGGCAGACTAAGACCCTCTTGTGGCTCACTTCTATGGGTGTGCACCGAGTTGCGGAAGGTATTCCCAGAGGTCCGCTTACTCCTGAAGAGGATAAAGCGTTCGGGGATGCCACCGTAATCTTTGTGGGTGCCGTCCTAAGTGTGCTTGGAGACAAGTTGGTTGATGCTTATCCGCACATATGAAATGGGAAGGAACCGTGGGATGCACTCGGACGCTAAGTTTGGTGCTCGCCGATGCCGGAGGTGAACTCGTATGCTATGGAGCAGTTCAATGACTACGGAATGGTCGAGAACCGATCCGTAGTAGAACGAAGCTCATGAGATACGGATCATGGCAAAGGAACTCGAGCTCCTCAAGTGTGTGCTACGGACAAGTTTGTCGCGGGATGCATTGTCGCTAAGCTTCCCCCTTCATGGAGGAACTTTGCCACTTCCTCGAAACATCGGAGGCATGAGTTTTCCGTTGAGAATATCATGGGCTCTCCGGATGTTGAGGAGAAGGCGAGGGCAAAAGACAAACACACTCTGGAGGAACCGAGGGACGTTCTGCCGCCAATATGGTACAGTAAAAATGCCCACAAGTCCAAGGGAAAGAACAAGGGAGTCTCCCGGACTACCAACTTCAAGAAGAAGGGGAAAACGGAGAAGAAAGATCCTTGTCGGGTGTGTGGCGAGACTGGCCATTGGGCCAATCGTTGTCCACAACGCAAAGGAAAGAAATGTCGGCCGGGACGAACTCAAATTCGTCGAGCATGGTCATTGGCAACACGAGAGGAAGGAACTACGGGGTATGGTAATATGTTACCTACTCGTTCTTTCGGTGTTTCAGCCCACGTAATGGTGGGTTGATACGAGTGCTAATGTTCATGTGTGTGCCGACATCTCCATGTTTACCTCTTATCGGGCCCGAGGTTCCTCGGTAATGATGGGGAATGGGTTACATGCTACTTGTTCGTGGTGTTGGCACGGTAGATCTGAAGTTTACTTCGGGAAAGATCGTGCAACTGAAGAACGTGCTACATGTCCCTTCCATCAAGAAGAATCTCGTTAGTGGCTCCCGTCTTATGAAAGATGGGTTTAAGTTGGTGTTTGAGTCCAATAAAGTTGTACTGTCTAAGTATGGAACTTTTGTTGGAAAGGGATATGAATGTGAGGGAATGTTGCGTTTCTCTCTAGAAGACTTCGTGATAATGTTGTGAACCATGTAAGCACTAGTGTTAATGAAACTAATGTTTGGCATTCACGACTTTGTCATGTTAATTTCGGTTGTATGACGCGGCTTGCCGATATGAGTTTAATTCCGAAATTCACCTTTGTCAAAGGCTCTAAGTGCCATGCTTGTGTGCAAGCAAAGCAGCCTCGCAAGCCTCACAAGCCTCGCGAAGGAAAGAAACTTGGCACCACTAGAGCTCATACATTCGGATCTATGTGAGATGAATGGTGAGTTGAAAAAAGGTGGAAAGAAATTTTTCATGACTTTAATTGATGATTCCACTAGGTACTCGTTATGTGTATCTCCTCAAAACTAAAGATGAGGCTCTTGATTTCTTTAAAATCTATAAGGTCTGAAGTTGAGAACCAACTTGAAAGAAAGATAAAAAGGGTTCGGTCCGATCGTGGTGGAGAGTACTTTTCTAATGAGTTCAATTTATTCCGTGCGGAACATGGTATAATCCATGAGAGGACGCCTCCCAATTCCCCACAATCCAATGGGATTGCGGAAAGGAAAAACCGTACTCTAACAGATTTGGTTAACGCCATGTTAGATGTTTCGGGTTTATCCAAGGAATGGTGGGGGGAGGCTATATTGACTTCGTGTCATGTCCTAAACCGTGTTCCAACCAACAATAAAGAGATTACCCCTTATGAGGAATGGGAAAAGAAAAGACCAACACTCTCCTACCTACGAACTTGAGGCTGTTTGGCTAAAGTGAATTTGCCAATCACCAAAAAGCGAAAGCTTGGACCAAAAACCGTGGACCGTGTCTTTCTTGGCTATGCTGCCCATAGCATTGCTTATAGATTTCTTGTGGTGAAATCTGGAGTGGATGACATGAATGTTGGCACCATCTTTGAATCAAGAGATGCTACATTCTTTGAGGATATATTTCCTATGAGAGATATGCATGGCATGTCTAGTTGGGAATCCGATCCAATACACGAAACTCCTATGGAGTCCGATGACGAATCCGATGATGAGAGTTCGGATTCCGATGAAGATAACAATGAAGCTCCCACAAGGAGTAAGAGACAAAGGACTGCAAAGTCTTTTGGTAATGATTTCATTGTGTATCTTGTGGATGATACTCCCACTACCATTTCGAAGCCCTCGCATCTCCCGATGCGGACTCATCGGAAGGAAGCGGTTCAAAGCGAGATGGATTCCATCTTAGCTAATGGAACGTGGGAGTTATCGGAGCGTCCTTATGGGTGCAAACTCTGTAGGATGTAAATGGGTATTTAAGAAGAAGCTTCGAGCTGATGGTACTATTGAGAAGTACAAGGCTCGGCTTGTAGCCAAAGGCTATACCCAAAAGGAAGGCGAAGATTTCTTCGATACCTACTCACTCGTGGCGAGATTGACCACAATTCGAGTACTACCGTCATTGGCTGCCTCACACGGTCTTCTCGTTCATCAAATGGACGTTAAGACGGCTTTCCTAAATGGAGAGTTGGACGAGGAAATTTACATGGAACAGACTCGATGGTTTTGTACTACAAGGTCAAGAAAGAAAGGTGTGTAAATTAAAGAAATCTTTGTATGGGCTTAAACAAGCACCCAAACAATGGCATGAGAAGTTTGAAAGAACTTTGATATCTGTGGGCTTTGTTGTTAATGAAGCCGACAAATGTGTGTATTACCGCCATGGTGGGGGTGAGGGAGTTGTCCTATGCTTGTATGTGGATGACATACTAATTTTTGGGACAAGTCTCAAAGTGATTGAGGAGGTAAAAACCTTCTTATCTTAGTGTTTCGAGATGAAAGATCTTGGAGAAGCTCGATGTTATATTGAACATCAAGTTATTGAGAGATGGGAATAATGGGATTACTCTTGTGCAATCTCATTATGTTGAGAAGGTGTTGAGCAGGTTTGGCTATGCCGATTGCAAATCTTCTCTCACACCTTATGATCCTAGTGTCTTGCTTCGAAAGAATGAAAAGGCAACTAAAGATCAATTAAGATACTCTCAAATCATTGGTTCACTCATGTATTTAGCTTGCGCTACGAGGCCTGATATCTCGTTTGCTGTATGCAAACTTAGCCGGTTTGTGGCCAACCCGGGAGATGATCATTGGCATGCTCTTGAGAGAGTGATGCGCTATCTAAAGGGAACCATGAGTTATGGAATTCATTATACCGGGTATCCAAGAGGACTTGATGGGTATAGTGATTCCAATTGGATTTCTGATGCTAAAATGAAAGCCACAAGTGGATATGTTTTCACTCTTGGTGGTGGCGCTGTTTCCTGGAAGTCTTGCAAGCAGACCATCTTAACAAGGTCAACTATGGAAGAAGAACTCACAGCATTAGATACAGCTACCGTCGAAGCGGAATGGCTTCGTGAGCTCTTGATGGACTTGCCTATGGTTGAAAAACCAATACCGGCTATCCTCATGAACTGTGATAATCAAACTCGTGATTGTCAAAGTGAAAAGTTCTAAGGATAATATGAAAAGTTCCAAACATATCAAGAGGAGATTGAAGTCCGTCGTAAAACCGAAGAACTCCGAGTGATAGCATTGGATTATGTCCAAAGTGATAAAAATCGGCGGATCCTTTCACAAAAGGACTATCAAGAAATATGATAGACCTAGCATCGAGGGAGATGGGTTTGAGACCCACTTGAGTTGCCGAGGGGTAACCCAACCTATGTAATCGGAAATTCCGTGAACTAGGACCCGGGAAAACAAACCGGAGTAACCGAGTTGAGAGAAAATAAAATACTCCCACTCCGCTGCAGATGCAATTCTCTCATAGTTACTGTAAGGCAGGTTGACGATGTCTTAATGTGTTCTGAGCGGCTCTTAATGAGCGAAGACGCTGTCCTACAGGGCGATCTTTGAAAAACACACCTATATGTGTGACACTACTGGTCATAGTGTGGGAGGTTTGGGTGAATCTCTAGGAAGCTCATGAAAGGCCGAGGAGTATGACTTATAAGCTCCACCCGAGGGGAAGGCTATGGCAGCCTAGTACCGTGCCGGCATTGAGCGAAACTTGCTGCACAAAGACTGACAATTCAAGGCATAGTCCATTGTTCAGTTGTAGTCAAGCGTAGCAGCTTGCCTAAGTGGAAGTTCAACTTAACAGTCTCCACCGAAGTGCAGGTATATCAAATAGTAAATGGAACTAATGTGTCATCTGATGTGCATATGAGATCTGGTGGGGGATTGTTGAATGTAGATGGGCTGCAGCCCAGTAAGGCAGCCCATATAGTCTACAATTCCTGAAATCTCAAGGCCCATCACGTTGACAGCTTGGAACAGCCTTGGGGACAAAGTTTAGTCCCACATTGCTAGTTGGGAGTGAGTTGGAGTGGTATATAAGGGCTGCTGTTCTAGTCATTCCAAGTGAGTGAGAATAGAAAGAGCCCTCGCGCACTCCTCCTCCCCCGCCCGCCCGTCTCGGCTCGGCACGACACGTCACGCACGCACGTCGCGTTTCGTGACTCGAGTTCGAGTTCGAGACACACTCAAGGAAGCCTAAATTTTTGCTTGGTGCACCAACTGTGTTGGGTACGTGTCGACCTGCATGTGCATGTTCGCCGCGTGTCCCTGGCTTCCTACGCGTGTCAACGCGGTCGGGTCGGGTCGGCTTCCCAGGCTATACAAGGAGACAGATCAGATCTAGAGAAATATACAGTTCTCAGAACTCTCTAGTTCCTCTCTCTCTCGCGAAGTTCCTTTTGCTGCGCTACTCTCTAGTCTTCCCCATCCCGGCGACTGCGTGCACAGCCGTCCGGGAGAGCAGGCCTCCGAAACTCCGTCCGTTGAGATCCTGCACCGGGAGACGGGCGATAAGGTTTTTGGGGAGCGTCTCGGCGCGATTGCTCGCTATCTTGTTCGTCTTCTTCTTCGACGACCCGGCCGCTTCATCAACGGATCCGACTACACCATGGGCGACATCAACAATACCCATGGTGGTGGTGCTGCTGCTTGCTTGGTGCGACCTTCCCGGTCGCGATGTACGTGCTTTTCCTCTCCTACCTTGCACTCGCTACTTGTTCCATGTTCAGATCTGATGCATGTGCTTAGTCTGATGTGTATGGTTAAGTATGCTTGTGCATCTCTAATGTTGTTTTCGGTAATTAATCTCATACGGAAATTGCCTAATATTCCAACAGGAAAGAGTATAAATTTTATTAAAGTTTAGATGTATCTAGATGCTAAAAACATCTAAAATTTGATCAAGTTAATACAAGTTTCATGAGCCGGATGGAGTATTTCCGCTCCAAAATATAAATTTTATTAGCTTTCTAAAAATGCTTATATTCTAAAACATATACAGTAATTTGGTACAAGACAATAATACAATAGACGCAGTAGATCCGGTTGAAAACAGTGGACGAAGTAGACGCAGACCTAGCTCAGCTGGGATGCAGGCGCCGAGGCGGCATGGGACAGGTACGGCAAACACGACATCGAGGCGAGACTTGGACTCGTGGCCGCTTGCATCCTTGCCCTAGCGGAGATTCCAACTGCAGGTGGGTGATGGCACCCAGTCAAGATATATAACCTGGGATCGTATGCGGTCTCATAGCGGTAGCGGTGGTAGCGAACTAGAAATCCATCAAACTAATTCATCTCATTTGTGGGTTTCAGCCGTATAATAAGGCTACTATTTGGTACAATGAGCACAGTCTTGGTGCAACGATATGAAGAAAAAAACAGAAAGGTCCAAATGCTAGTACGTACTTAATACATCTGGACATCTACTAGAGAGAGAAATCAGTCATCCACTCGTCCAATGACCATGCATAGAGTGTTGCAGGGGATGACACACGGAGAGATAGGTCTCCCATCAAGTCAAAACCATCGGCGACGGGCTGGCCGCGGCGGCCCATGCGCTAGTGTCTTCCTGCACACAAAACCCATTAAGAGTTAGTTAATTTTTTTGGAAATAAGGTTTTGCGATGCTGTTTGAGATCAGCTTCGATGTCATACGAGCGTCCACAATCGTAGCGCCGGGTCTTGCTCCCCGCGTGCTTCCTCGTGTAGTGTCTTCGGATTGCGGTAATATCTGAGAGAGCACGTTTCGGAAGGTTGTGAATGCAGCCTTCCCTCGGTGACGTAGCTATGTGAAAGCCAGGGGGCCAACGCCCCCCCCCCCATTTGGTAAAATTAGTGAAAATTTTATTTTAGAGTGCTAAATTATAAAACGTAGACCCCCTACCCACCATCCCCGCCCACAAACATGGTGTCTTTTCTCTTTTGCCCGACAACCCATCTCTGCTAGCTCGAACATGGAAGAACATATTCTCCCTCTATTTCAAATGCATCTTACACACATTTTAAATTTCAAAAAAATTGAAACAAAAAATGTGCACGTACATCTTCACGTGCTACACGCTCACATAGTCGTTTCATGAAAAATTGACTTTTCACGTGAAGTGTGTAAAAAGATAAAATTTAGAACTAAAAGTAATGCTTTTCACAAGATATTTTTTTCTATTTTTTACATAGATAACAAAATATATTGATTTTTCACGAAACTTGACGAATGTTACCGAAAATATAAGGCTAGAGAGTTTTTAGAGGAGGGCTACAGAGTTGTTTGGTGCGGCTGTGTGTAAAGGTGCAATAGCCGGGGCCAGGGCCGGCCCAACGTGCGGCGATTTTTTTTCCTCCAATCGTCAGCCCAGTAGCACCGTGGCCTGTTTTCGCACGGAGCCAGATTTATGTCTAAATCGTTAGAAAAAGACCGACCTTCGAGAAAGGAAGGCAACCTGCTCTGCACGTGACAAGTGGCATGTTGTGGTGCCAGAAAATTCCTGAGAAGTGGTCTCCCTGCTCGCCACGTGTCGCAGGGGATGAGGGAGGAGAGAGAAGGTAGAGGGGGGTTGGGTTGCGTCACCTTTTTTCCCTTTATTTTCTAGATTCGTTTTTTAAAAATGAAAATCGTAAGTCCAAATTACGATCCGTTTTCACTTTTGAGATCCTCGCGTCAAGATCTTCAAAACTAGATCCATGTTGATAGGTTTCGGGGTAATTTTTTTCCGTACTTCCAACACTAGTATGGTTGTATTTGTGGTGTGTACAAAACTGTACTCGTGCTTCAACTGATAATTACTTCTGATTTTAGTGTATTTGATGCAGCTTTTCCCTTTATCCAGTAACTGTACTTACTCATTGTGTACCTGTACTTCTGTACCAGTACTTCCTCGTGTGCACGACTATACTTATGTACCTATACTTGTACTGATTGTTTGTGTGAGGTGATCTCATCAGGCCGCTCCCCCGACCTAACCCTCCCCCAGGTGGCGGCGCCGCGCCACTCCGGGGAGCCCTCCTCACCGGCCCTCCCGCCCCCTCCAGCCCTTCCCTCCCCTCGCCGCCGCCGCCGGAGGTGTCGCCGGGCAAAGCCCGTGTGGCATGGCGGTGGCGGGGGCTTCAGATGGTCGCGATTATTGGGGATGGGGGCGGCGCTCCTGATCCCTTGTGGTGGTGGTGGTGCGTGGCGTCGGCGGCCGGAAGGCGAGGCGGAGGTGGTGGTGGCGTGGCCGGATTTTGTCCCTTGGGGCTTGGAGGCGGTCGTGCTGCTACGCCTTCTCCTCCGCGCGACGGGCTGCTCCGCCCGCATCACATGGGAGTCGGGGCAGCGGCCCCGGGCATGGCGGCGGCGACCTCCTCTCCGGAGGGGGACGGCCTCGTTGGGATCTTGGGTGGGGGATTTTGGGATCCCACTCAGATCTCCGGCGGTGAAGATCCAGTCGACGGCGAGCTTTGGGTGACGGGGCAGACGGTGAAAACCGCGCTTCGATCTCGGTCTTGGCGGATGATGGCGGCGTCGATTGGCATCGTTACCTTGTCGAAGGCATCATCTTTGCTTGCCTCGGCACTACCTCGGCGAGTTGGGGATGCGCGGCTGCCGGTGAAAACCGTGCTCCGACTCCGGTCTTGTTGGCGGGTGATGGCGGCATCACACGTCGTAACCTTCTTGAAGGCATCGTCGTTGCAGCATGCATCTACCCACTTGTGCTGCTCCGGGGGAAACCCTATGTAATGTCCCAGGTTTAGAGACGATCGAGGGGTAGATTTTAGAAAGGGATGTGCATTGCATCGTAAATTACGGGGAAATTTCGCGCTTTTAAAACAAAACTGCATCGAAGGGGGACAGGTTTCTCTCTCGACATCCTACAGGGTTAGGGTTTCGAGAGTGCGATGAACTTGTTCTTACTTAACTAGATTAGGGTTTTGAGAAGAGAGAAGAGATTGCATTACAATCTTAAGTTGCATGATTGAATTCCAAATTAAGTGGTATGATTGAATTCAAACCAAATTTGAATTTGAATTTCAAATTCAAACATCAAATGGTTAACACATAATTCAAACTTGAGATGATTAATTAAACAATTATTATTAATCAAGAATATGAATAATAAAACACTTAGATAAAGCTCATTAAGGAAACTTGAGCTTTATTGATTATCACACATAATACAATGTCATTTACAATATCTAGAATAGAAATATGAATTATTACAACACATTACACAAATTGGGAAAAATAGAAAATGAAGATAAAAGAAAAGTACAAGTATGATTCTGTCCTAAATACTACAATGTGAATATCATATGATCTTGGACTTGATGATCTTCATGTTCATCTTGATCAATTGCTTGATCCCTGCACACAAACAAAATCAACACAACATTATGCCAAGTGGCAATGCCACTTGGCAGGTTAGCAAAAATAATGAATCAGGAGAGGATATGAACAAGGCTGCCGAGCTGATCCATCTCACCACCAAGTTCCAAGCCAAGTGCATAGCATCGGGCTACACACACACGGCTCGCTCACAGGGCTGTGTGCATGGAGCACAACACACACACACAGCTAGTGAGTCACCCAAACATGCCAGGCTCAGCTGTCGACCAGGGAAGGAATGGCTGGTCATATATAAGCTTTTCACAGCCAAAACCCTAGCCATTTGCTTCATCCATCGACAGGCAGCAGGGTAAGTCATCAGAAATCAAGAACAGCTCAAGAACACCAAGAATAGGTGAATAGCTAGAGCTGTTTCACCTATTCCAGTCACCACCAGAAACTAACCAAGATTACAAGCTTGCAAGGAGGAGCAGGGAAAGCCAACCAAAACCACCAGAAGAAATCCTCTACACCAACACCCAATTTCTAGGAGCTGGAGTGAGGTATACACATCTTCATGAACAAACCAGATGGCTTTGTTCATAAATTGCACAGGCATGATCACAAGCACACAAAGGGTGGGGTAACCCTGCTTTGATCATCACTTGGTCAGAGACCAAGTGTAACCTGGTAGAAATGGCAAGGACCAGGGATCAATCAAGCCTATACCCATGGTTATGCCAACCAGAATAGTGGTAGCATCTTCCAAATGGAAACAGGAAAGAAAACCATCCCAGAGACTTATCCAAGTATAACCCGACTACACTAGTCCTTTTAAGACCATCAGAATATAGACATTTATATGTCTATATTCATTTAAATAACCTAGCAGCCTATGAAAGACTACCAGGATTAGGCACAGAAGCATCCAACAGGGGTAGGAGCAACCATTTCTAGCAGACACAGCCTGCTAGGTGATACGCCCAAAACGTATCTACTTTCCCGAACACTTTTGCTATTGTTTTGCCTCTAATTTGTGTATTTTGGATGCAACTAACACGGACTAACGCTGTTTTCAGCGAACCGTTCGGTGTCTCGTTTTTGTGCAGAAATCCAACTTTCGGGAAAAACCTCGGAATTTATGCAGAAGGCCCTATTTTCCCGGAATACTTACGGAGCCGGAAGGGCAAGTCAGGTGGAGGCCCGAGGGCCCCACACCCTAGGGCGGCGCGACCCAGGAGGGGCGCGCGGCCCTAGCGTGTGGCCCCCTCGGCCGGCCTCCGACGCCCTCCTTCGGACTACTTATTGCCTTCGACCTAAAAACGCACGGGGAGAAGTCGAAGTCGCCAGAAACCCTCCAGAACGCCGCCACATCGCGAAACTCCGTCTCGGGAGCCAGAAGTCTCCGTTCTGGCACTCCGCCGGGACGGGGAATTGGAGGAGATCATCGCCATCATCACCACCGACGCCTCTCCATCGACCAGCCATGTTTCCCCCATCCATGTGTGAGTAATTTCCCCGCTGTAGGCCGAAGGGGATGGTAGGGATTGGATGAGATTGGTCATGTAATAGTGTAAGATTGTTAGGGCATAGTGCCTAGTGTCCGTAATTGGTACTTTGATGATATTGTTGCAACTTGTTATGCTTAATGCTTGTCACTAGGGCCCGAGTGCCATGATCTCAGATCGGAACATGTTATTATTTCATCATGATATTCATTGTTTATGGTCTTACCTGCAAGTTGTATACACATGTCGCTGTCCGGAACCAATGGCCCCGAAGTGACAGAAATCGGGACAACCGGAGGGGATGGTAGTGATGTGAGGATCACATGTGTTCACGGAGTGTTAATGCTTTGCTCCGGTACTCTATTAAAAGGAGTACCTTAATATCCGAGTAGATTCCCTTGAGGCCCGGCCGCCACCGTGCTGGTAGGACAAAAGATGTTGTGCAAGTTTCTCATTGCGAGCACGTACGACTATAATTGGAACACATGCCTATTGATTGCTTTGTACTTAGACACCGTTTTATTATTATCTGCAAATGCCTCGCTTGATTGTTACATGAGTTTCTCTCATCCATGCAACGCCCGTTATCCGTCCCGGTGCCTACGGTATTTTAATCCTACCGTTTACTATAATCACTACTGCTTGTCTCTGTTACTCTACTGCTTGTTATTTCACTACTGCTACTTGCTATAAAGCTGTTACTATCGATAAACTCTTGCGAGCAAGTCCGTTTCCAGTGCAGCTAAATTGACAACTCCGCTGTTAAGGCTTTCAAGTATTCTTTGTCTCCCCTTGTGTCGAATCAATAAATTGGGTTTTACTACCCGCGAAGACTGCTGCGATCCCCTATACTTGTGGGTTATCAAGACCGTTTTCGAGCGCCGTTGCCGGGGAGCATAGCTTTATTTGGAAGTTCACTTGGATTGATATTGTTCGCTGCAAATTCTCCATCATGGGTAAAACTCGCGATCCTAAAGTCTCCATATTACCATCCACTACAAGAAAAGGTACAACTCTGAGTACCTCTGCTACTCTTGATTCACCATATCGTGATAAGTCGACTTGTTTCACCGCCACAAGCTTCACTTGCTGGTACTTCTGCTGAATCTGAAAACTCTCATAATATTGATAATATTTCTGCTGTGCTTGATGATAGTGGTTCATTGGGATCCTTTCTAGATGCTACAATTGCTAGGTCTAGACAAATTGAAAATGCTGAAACTCCTGATGCTACTACACCTGTTAATTCACCTGAACTTGATTATTATAGTGATGATCCTGATGAAGATTATGTGGAGCTTAATGATGATCTTATTAATAGATGCAATGCTACTGCTGATGCAAGTAAAATTAAAAAGTTTCTCTCACAATATACTGTTAGACATAAGTTATCTCCTGATCCTAAATTTGCCACATCTCCTATATGCATTAAGGATAAAGATTATGATTTTTCTCTTGATCTATCTCATATAGCTATTGTAGAGAAAACACCCTTTTGTGGTACTGAAAAAGAAAGTGCTGTAGAACACATGATTGAACTTTCTTCTATGAGTAGTTTGTTTTCTGATGATATCAAGATGCGTACTTATTTTGTCGCTAAAATTTTTCCTTTCTCATTAAAGGATGATGCTAAAACTTGGTATAATAATTTGCCTCCTGGTTCTATTAAAAATCCAACTGATTTGCGTGATGTTTTCTTTCGAAAATACTTTCCTGCTAGTGCTCAACATGTTGCTTTACGGAAAATTTATAGATTTGACCAGGGAGATGAAGAGAAATTGCTCGAGGCTTGGGCAAGATTTTGTTCTCTTATCGAGCTCGACCTGGACATGATTTAGAAAAGAATGATTTACTTGATATATTTTATAGTGGACTAACCATTGAGTCTAGGGCATACCCGGATAGTTGTGCTGGTTGTGTTTTCGGAAAAGAACTCCAGACGAAGCTGAAGAATTATTGGCTAAAATAGGCCGGAATCATGATGATTGGACTACGCCTGAACCAATTCCAACGCCAATATTGAAGAAGAGTGGTTTAATTAAATTGAATGATGAAGATATGAGGGAAGCCAAGAAGTCTCTCAAGGAGAAAGGTATTAAATCTGAAGATGTAAAGAATCTACCTCCCATAGAAGATATATGTGAGATAATTCCCCCTTCATCCATGATTGAGGTAAACTCCCTTCAGCGCTTTACTAGGGAAGATATTCCGTATTCAAAACCTCCTGCTCAATGCTTAGATGAGTTTGATAATTATATTGTTAAGCAAGAAAATTTTAATATGAGAGTAGAGAATCATCTAATGGAAAATTCTCAAGCTATTAGCAATTTGCATGATATTGTGGAGAGAACCTCCAATGATGTTAAGATGCTTGTTAAACATTTTCAAATGGTTCAAACTCAAATTGATCAACTCACTAAAGTGCAAAATGACTTATAAAAAATAATTCTAAGGAGAAACATGCTTATGAAGTAACAACTAGAGGTGGTGTCTCTACCCAGGATCCTCTATATCCTGAAGGGCATCCCAAAAGAATTGAACAAGATTCGCAACGCATTGAACCTAGAGCTCCTTCTAAGAAAAAGAAGAAGAAACATAAAAATGTTGTAGAATCCTCCGAACTCGTTAATGATCCTAATAGTATTTCTATTTACGATGCTTGAAGCCGAAAGTGGTAATGAACATGATAATAATAATGGTAATGATAAGAATGATGTTTACGATAAAGAAGAAGTTGAAGATGAACACTGAAAAGTCTGTTGCTCGCCAAAACTCACCGGCGAGCGGTGGTTAAGCAACACGAAGAGCCGGGAGGCTCCCAAGGCCGCTTAGTGGACCCGGCACCTCGCATCGTCCCGCAAGTTTCCGCACACGTCTCGGCGGCCGCAAGGGCGTGCCACCCGACCTAGACCCGATCGGGAAGGTGTTAGATTGCTTCGATTGTTCCTGCATGGTAGACACGTAAACATTAAATACGAGCCCTATCGGCTCTCGGGTTGCCATCGTGGATCGGCTCAAAGAGCCGATCGCCCCATGGTTCATGTTGGATTTGCAATGACATGGGGATCCTGCTTGACCAAAACAAAGCTAAACCAATCTACGACGAGTTTAGGGTTTTCACCGCATAACCGGAACATCCTACGCGTAGTTGGGCCTAGCGGATACGAAAGATGATGCAAACTATCCCTAGAAGAGGCCTAAAAACCAACATTACGTTAATTCCGGAACATCCCTTCTAGGAACGGTAAACGGCACCTAGCGCACTACCGGATCCTCCAACCCCAACATAAGGCCTAATCATGCGGATATTAAACTAATCCTTGCGGAACAAGGAGCAACTATAACAGATCGGATCTACTAAGTATCGAACAAGCAAGATGCGCCCTTACGCCCGGATAGGCGTAAGGGCAGCTAGGTGTCAAGGGACGGCATTGCTAAGCGGATATGCATAAGAAGAGCATCAATGCAAGCCCCAAAACACCTAAGATAAGTAGTGCTACTCGCCATCAACAACGCTTCAGGCACGAGTAGCACAAGGTAGACGAATAAACGCGTCTTGCCTAGATCGCAAGATGCGATCTAGGCGACATGATGCTTACCCGGAAGGAAACCCTCGAAGAAGGGGTGGCGATGCGCTTGGTTTGTGTTTGTTGTGAACGATGATTGTTGTTTATTTCATAAACCCTAGATACATATTTATAGTCCGGGGACTTTCTAATTCGAGCGTGCACTGAATCGTGCACGAGTTAAACTCTAACTTCTAAACTAAGATGCGATCTACTATAATACAGATACACGGGCAATTTAGCCCAAATTCTCGTGCAAGGCCGCTTCAGAGATCCTTCACGCGTATATCCTTCAAGCCCATCCCTCTTACGGCCTGTCTCCTGATTTGGCCAAAATCTGGTGATAACACATGCCCCCTGGTTTTGGTAATGATAATTTCAAAACCACTATGTTTTTCCTTCGAGGGGTCATGTCGTGGCAGAGCAGAACCGTCGCAGTATTTTTCATCATGACGACTTGCCTTCCCAACCTCTCTGCACGATTTGACAGTTTTGGCACCATGTCCTCGAGAACCGTTATGGCATTAAATCTCCACTACAACCCCTTTATTTATCTGCGCCGAACGGTTCGCCGCTTCATCCCCCTGCTCTGTTCTGTCCACCAGCACCCAAAAAACCCTCTTCCCCTGTAGCAATGTCTTCCTCTTCTTCCACCTCCTCAGGCCTCTCCCTCCAATCTTCGCCGAAGAACAAAGGTGAGGACGACCTCCACTCCGGGGCGAACCCCATCTCCTCCGACAAGGAGGAGAAAGAAGAAGAAGTAGAGAAGAAAGAGGCCTCCTCCCCCGCCAAGTACCCGCCGACGAAGCGCTCCCGCATGTGGGCGGTCAGCGAGGACGATGATGATGACGAAGAAGAAGAAGAAAAGGAGGAGGATGATTCCTCCTCTTCCGTCGGGTATCCGCCGGCGAAGCGCTTCCGCGCTTGGGCGGACAGCGAGGATGATGATGATGACGAGGAAGAAGAAGCTCCGGCCGAAGGGCTGGGCAGCGAGCGGCGAGGAAGTCTCCGGAAGTAGCGCCGACGGCCGCTCCGATGCCGACGATGATGCTAGCGAGGATTAGCAATATAGGATTAGTAGTCCCTGAGCAATCGGCTCTTCTTTTGTTCTTCCTTTCTTGAGCAATCGGCTCTTCATTGTAAAAATCCTCTCTTATTAATGAAGAAGACATTTCTCAGCCGATTCTGTCCCTTTACCAGTCTCGCCGATTGCCAAAGTAAGTCTCCACGCAAAGAGCCGGTAGCAGCGTATCGGTCCTTAACTGATCACGATACTTTATACTCCTTGATTATTTCAAGTGACCAAAGCCTGAATCTTGTAAGACCCTTAATGTTATTACTTATCAAGGCTGCATACTCTTCAGTCGTCGCGACACATCTCGACCCAGCCGTGATTTGCAGCAACAGGACAACCCAGACCCGGTAGATGATGATGGCTCTCCTCTCAGATTCCTTCCAGCAGTGATACGTCCAATTTGCATCACTATTTTATATCATAATTTGCTGTTATTCATTGATATATTTCATATTGGGACACAATACTTATGTTATTTCATCTATTTTGCATGTTTCATGATTATTTGGAGATCGAGCACGGAGCCGAGATTCTGCTGGAAAAAGCACCGTCGGGATGCAATATTTCGGAAGATCAGCTTGTGGAAGGAAGTTTTACCAAAAATCCTATTTTTCCAGATGACGGAGGAAGCCAGAAGGGGGAGCCAGCTGGACCCAAGGTGGGCCCACACCATAGGGTGGCGCGGCCCATGGCGTGGCCGCGCCACCATGTGGTGTGGAGCCCCCTCGGCCTCTTTCGCCTCCTTTTCTTCGCGAAACCCTTCGTCCCGAAGACCTAAGCCACGAGAGGAATCCTCACGAAGGGTTACGGCCGCCTCGCGGGGCGGAGAACACCGAGAGAAAAGAGCTCTCCGGCGGGCAGGAATCCGCCGGGGAAATTCCCTCCCGGAGGGGAAATCGACGCCATCGTCACCGCCATCGAGCTGGACATCATCTCCATCACCATCATCATCATCTCCACCATCATCACCGCCATCTCCACCGCTGGACATCGTCACCGCTGTAGCAATTTGGGTTTGATCTTGATTGTTTGATAGGGGAAACTCTCCCGATACTGATTTCTACTTGTTGTTGATGCTATTGAGTGAAACCATTGAACCAAGGTTTATGTTCAGATTGTTATTCATCATCATATCACCTCTGATCATGTTCCATATGATGTCTCGTGAGTAGTTCGTTTAGTTCTTGAGGACATGGGTGAAGTCTAAATGTTAGTAGTGAACTATGGTTGAGTAATATTCAATGTTATGATATTTAAGTTGTGGTGTTATTCTTCTAGTGGTGTCGTGTGAACGTCGACTACACGACACTTCACCATTTATGGGCCTAGGGGAATGCATCTTGTACTCGTTTGCCAATTGCGGGGTTGCCGGAGTGACGAAACCTAAACCCCCGTTGGTATATCGATGCGGGGAGGGATCGCGAGGATCTCGAGTTTAAGGCTGCGGTTAGATTTATCTTAATTTCTTTCTTGTAGTTGCGGATGCTTGCAAGGGGTATAATCACAAGTATGTATTAGTCCTAGGAAGGGCGGTACATTAGCATAGGTTCACTCACACAACACTTATCAAAACAATGAAGATTAATCAACTGTATGTAGCGAAAGCACTAGACTAAAATCCCGTGTGTCCTCGAGAACATTTGGTCATTATAAGTAAACAAACCGGCTTGTCCTTTGTGCTAAAAAGGATTGGGCCACTCGCTGCAATTATTTCTCTCGCATTTTACTTACTCGTACTTTATTCATCTGTTACATCAAAACCCCCTGAATACTTGTTTGTGAGCATTTACAGAGAATCCTTCATCAAAACTGCCTGTCAATACCTTCTGCTCCTCGTTGGGATCGACATTCTTACTTATCGAAGATACTACGGTACACCCCCTATACTTGTGGGTCATCAAGCAGCTCTGGTGATCTTCTTTTGCAACAGCCCACCACTTCTGCAGAAGCTTATGATGCAGGGTCAGCCGATGGAATCCCAATCGGCTTCTTAAGAACAGAGTATCTACCAAGTCAGTTGCCCCCCGAGCCTCAGTCCAGGCGAGAAAAGTAGTGAGCCAGCCCAAATGTGCCATCATCGGCTCCCAAGTTATAACGCAGAGCCAGCCGATTTCAACAAAATCGGCTCCCCAGAGTAGAGAACCTTCAGTGTGAGCTGCCCCCCGAGCTTCTCCAGTTCAATTCTTGCGTCTTGCTGATCAAATCGGCTCCTCACCTTTGGCAGATTAATGCAACCCACCCTTATCCTGATTTGCACGCTTATACTGGCACTGCTGAACTCGAAGGTTTGCAGAAGGAGTTGGAGGCCTTGAGAAGGAATTCATCCGGTAGAGCCTCTCCTCGTAACTCGACACCTGCTCCATTGAGCCTCTGCTTATAACAGCTGTACCTCTTGAGTCGATGGCCATGCATCGGTTGTGCTTAAAATTTTTTGAATTTTTTTACGGCCGATTTATGTATCGGCCCCCACACTTCAATACCCATCATCATCAAAGAATATCTTGGGCTGGTGGGCATTTGAAAGCCACATCAACTTCATATCCTCGTGTTTTATCCACCTAGGTGCCCCCCGAGCCGATTCTTTCAAGTAATTGAGGGTATCGGCTCTTCAGGTATTCCCTGTTAGATCAATGCTGAACCCAGGCAGAATGTATGGTGAGGATAATTTTGGCCGATTGCTAGAAACGGCCTCCTTCTTCATGTGCAATGCTTAGTGAAGCTTTACCATGTCTTGATTTCTTACTGTAGCTACGTGGCATGCTTGAGATGAAATTTTTTGCTTTCCATTTATTGGGGCCGATCGCTGGGATCGGCCTCGCCACGTATGTCCATTGTCTTGGACCTTGCTACTCTGTTAAGATCATGGACACTATGTTTGTATCAGCCGATGCCTCTACATCGGCTTTTGTCTGTTTTTGGCGCCACACTTTCTTCGGCGGGCGCGCCACCGTCTCCAATGTTTGCTGAATTTTCACGGCCAGATCGGGCCGTGTTTTCCTCAACGTGTACAGGTACTGTGCCTCGGCTTCCTCCAGGTTTCGTAGCCGCTGCACCCTACGCTTCGAGAATGGCTGAGTCCATCGGGGCACCACCTTGGCCGGTGATACCTATCTTCTTCACCATCCGACTCCTCAAAGTCTTCTTCTTGAGATGACTCGGCTCGTTTTTTCCGAGGTGGGAGAGGTCCTAGACGCTCGAACACCGAAACCTTGTTTGTCCTCTTCCTTTGCTCGTCTCGCATTCGGGCAGTTCTCGATTGTTGGCAATCGGCTCATTCCTGAGTCCCGGCAATGTTTAAAGAAAGGACAGGTCCCAATGCCTATCCATGTCATCCGGCTCCCTTGACCTCCCTCTAGCGTGAAGCTCGTACCCGTTGTTGTTTCTGTCATGCCGACGATACCTCCTGTCCTCAACATCAGACCGACGATGTCTCTCATCATCTACGTCGTAGCGCCGACGTCGGTCATACTGCTGTTCATATTTGTTAAGGAGATGTGCGGAGAGTGGACGTTGATACCGCATGCTTCTCACCTCCTCTTCGGTTAGGTACCGTCTATCATCATCATGGGGCCGATCGCGTGGATCGGCCTCCTCTTTATCCTTGCCATGGGAGTGGCTGCTTTCTGCTTTTTCTTTGCTATGGCGATTCACAAGCCCCGCCATGTTGACATCAAAGGAAAACTCGGCTTGCGCCCTATGGAGTGGCTAAGATCCACCATGTTGACGCCGGGAACGGACGTGTGTCAACCTTCATAGCAAATTGTCCGAAAGTTAATCGGCCCGATTCTATCGCCATTTGAATCCGTGCGCGCAATACTTTGCGGTCGTTGGTGGCGTGAGTGAACGTGTGATGCCATTTGCGGTATGGCCTACCGTTCATCTCCTGTGACGTGGGGATTTTGTGGCCTTCGGGTAACTTCAATCGTTTCTCCTTCAGCAGCAAATCAAAAATCTGCTCGGCTTTGCTCAAGTCAAAGTCAAACCCTCTTGGCGGCCCCGGTTGATTCACCCATTTGCGGGACACAGTACCGCCGGCCGAGCCCATTCAGCCACCGCGACTTCCCGATCTTCGGAAGGATCTTCATCCGCCTCAAGCATCGACCGGGCCTATCGTGCGCTTGTACTTGTCTTGGTACGAGTTCCGGGTGGCGCTGTTCATACAACGTTAGTCTATGGACCATGTGCGCCAACGAATTGTACTCCACTTGGAACGTCGGATCCTTGAGTGGCGCTGCGAGGCTCTGCCACGGCCAGCTCGGTCGCTTCTTTCTCGGACAAATGAACCGAATAACATCGGTTCTTGACGGTTCTGAAACGTTGAATGTATTCGAGATCATCGTCTCTCTCGCCTTTGCCGAACTCGGGTCGGATCGGCAATGCCAGCTTCAGTAGCTTCTGAATGATATTGTGTGTGAAACTGCTCTTCCAGTTGCTTCCATGATCGAACTGAATTTGGCTGCAACGAGGTGTACCACCCAAAAGCTGGACCGGTGAGAGATTGCGCAAAGAACCTCACACGCAACTGATCCGATGCTGAAACCATGCCTAGCTGGGCCAGGTATCGGCTCACGTGCTCGATGGAGCTAGATCCTTCGATCCACCGAATTTTGTGAAGTCGAGGAGCCGATACTTAGGTGGCGGCGGGATCAGGTCAAACTCGTTGGGGTACGGCTTGGAATAGCCGATTATTTTCTTCTTCGGCGGGATGCCGAACTGGTCTCTCGGACCGCACCGATCTGATCCACGGTGGAAGCCGTAGCAGTTGAGCTTTCGGGACTTGGTGCGAGTGGCGTATTTAGCTAGCCATGCTTGTTTCTCGGCATCCGCTCCCAAATTCCCTCGTCGCCGTAGCCATCCCTCCTCGCCGTAACAATTGCTCCTGCTCCGGCAATCCCTCCCCGTTGGAGTCCGGATCGCTTGCGTCCGGTTGTTGCGGTCCGGCACGTATGTGCACACGTATCCATGTGGGATCTCCTTGGGCGGCTCATATAAGAATTGATAGTCGCCGGGATCACCTCCAACTTTGTAGACAACGTATGCCGGTGAACCTTGTTGTTGTGGAGCTGCCATCGCGTACGGCAATGGTGGCTCTGGTGTGGAGTTGCATCTCTCCCCGGTGAGTCCCTAGCACGAGTCCCGAGGGGGAGTACTGATGCTTCATGATTTCTTGGACGACATGAAGCGCGACGCGCTCCAAAGTATTCACCAGGCTCTCGGAATGTCGATGCAGCGAATGAGCCACAACGTAGTTGATTTCCTGCCGCAGGGCTCTGGTACGTTCCTCCGTAGGGAGAGACAGATCCAAACCATCAAGAACGCCTTGGGGAGTGAATCCTTTAAACCTGATGCCGTGCGACCGGGTCTTCTCAAAGGAGCCGATGAGTTCGGCTTCACAGATGGCCTTCAGCTCATCGTATTTCTTCTTGTGCTCCACAGGGAGATCCTCGTACTTAATCGGTTCGCCCGCCATCTCGGACGCAGGTGTTGACGCGGATGTTGTCGAAGATGGTCCCACCGGGCGTGCCAGAATGTGTTGCCTGCCAAAACTCACCGGCGAGCAGTGGTTAAGCAACACGAAGAGCCGGGAGGCTCCCAAGGCCGCTTAGTGGACCCTGGCACCTCGCGTCGTCCCGCAAGTTTCTGCACACGTCCCGGCGGCCGCAAGGGCGTGCCACCCGACCTAGACCCGATCGGGAAGGTGTTAGATTGCTTCGATTGTTCCCGCATGGTAGACACGTAAACATTAAATACGAGCCCTATCGGCTCTCGAGTTGCCACTGTGGATCGGCTCAAAGAGCCGATCGCCCCATGGTTCATGTTGGATTTGCAATGACATGGGGATCCTGCTTGACCAAAACAAAGCTAAACCAATCTACGACAGTTTAGGGTTTTCACCGCATAACCGGAACATCCTACGCGTAGTTGGGCCTAGCAGATACGAAAGATGATGCAAACTATCCCTAGAAGAGGCCTAAAAACCAACATTACGTTAATTCTCGGAACATCCCTTCTAGGAACGGTAAACGAGCACCTAGCGCACTACCGGATCCTCCAACCCCGAGCATAAGGCCTAATCATGCGGATATTAAACTAATCCTTGCAGTAACAAGGAGCAACTATAACAGATCGGATCTACTAAGTATCGAACAAGCAAGATGCTGCCCTTACGCCCAGATAGGCGTAAGGGCGGCTAGGTGTCAAGGGACGGCATTGCTAAGCAGATATGCATAAGAAGAGCATCAATGCAAGCCCCAAAACACCTAAGATAATTAGTGCTACTCGCCATCAACAACGCTTCAGCACGAGTAGCACAAGGTAGACGAATAAACGCGTACTGCCTAGATCGCAAGATGCGATCTAGGCAGCATGATGCTTACCCGGAAGGAAACCCTCGAAGAAGGGGTGGCGATGCGCCCGGTTTGTGTTTGTTGTGAACGATGATTGTTGTTTATTTCATAAACCCTAGATACATATTTATAGTCCGGGGGACTTTCTAATTCAGGCGTGCACCGAATCGTGCACGGGTTAAACTCTAACTTCTAAACTAAGATGCGATCTACTATAATACAGATACACGGGCAATTTAGCCCAAATTCTCGTGCAAGGCCGCTTCAGAGATCCTTCACGCGTATATCCTTCAAGCCCATCCCTCTTACGGCCTGTCTCCTGATTTGGCCAAAATCTGGTGATAACAAAAGCAAGATAAAAATAAAAAGTATACTAAAGAAGATTTTATTGCTAAGAAACATGGTAATGAAAGGGAACCTTGGGTGCAAAAGCAAATGCCTTTTCCCGCTAAGAAACTAAAATCAAAGGAAGAAGAACACTATAATAAATTTTGTGATTGGATGAAACCTTTATTCTTGCAAATCCCTTTGACTGATGCTATTAAATTGCCTCCTTATTCAAAGTATATGAAAGATATTGTTACTAACAAAAGGAAAATCCCCAATGAGGAAATTTCCACTATGCTTGCTAATTACTCTTTCAATGGCAAAGTTCCAAAGAAGTTGGGCGACCCAGTTATACCTACTATTCCTTGTTCTATGTGACTTGGGAGCCGGTGTTAGTGTTATGCCTTTTTCTCTTTATAAGAGACTTTACTTAGATAAGTTGATACCTACTGATATATCTTTGCAAATGGCTGATAAATCTACTTCTATTCCTGTTGGTATATGTGAGGATGTTCCTGTTCAAGTTACTAATAACTGCTTGATATTAACTGATTTTGTTGTGTTGGAAATGCTTGAAGATGATAATATGTCTATTATTCTTGGGAGACCTTTTCTTAACACCGCAGGGGCTGTTATTGATTGCAATAAAGGAAAGGTTACTTTCAATGTTGATGATAGGGAGCATACCGTTTATTTTCCCAAGAGTATTGAGAAAGCGTGTGGAGTTAATACAATTTCTAATGTGAGAACTATCAAAGTGGGAACTATTGATTGTCCTATATATGAGCCTAAAGAAGAATATCAAACTCTTATGATTGGATCCATATCAATACAATTCAAGGTAACATGATTGATTTGAGGTTTATTTCTTCTTATGCTATGTAAAATTTATTTGGTGACAAGACTTGATCAACCTTGTTAACGAATACTTTTTATATGCATAGAGGGGGTAAACAACATCTCTTTCTTCCTCCACTTGCTCTAGTTGCTGTAGGATTTTTATTTTGCAAAGTTCCTTAGTTAATTAGAGATTTCAAAAAAATTCCTGGCCAGTAATAATAAATTTAATACCCAGAAATGTGCATTTTTCAAAGTTTTCAAAAATTCAAAAAAATTATACCGTTGGTCCTATTTTTCGACGAGGCACCTGGGAGCACCTGGGGATGACCAGTGGGGCACCCCAGGGTGGCACCCCATAGGCTGGCGCGGCTAGCAAGGGGGGCGCGCCACCCTGGTGTGTGGGCCCCCTTTACCCCACTTCAGCATCTCTTCCTCCCACACTCTTCTCTCTCCCGAAAAAATTGACACCAGCTTCCTCTCACTCGTGTTTTTGCTCAAGAACTCCAGATTTCTCGATCTCTTTGCTCAGCCCAGATTTCTGTCTGAAATTTGGCACATTTGCTCTTCGGTATGTGACTCCTTCGATTATCCAAGTAGAATTTTGTTTGGTTGAGTATATCTTGAATATTTTGCTGCTATAGGTAACATGTTTAGTGAGCTTGCATGCTTGTTCTAAGTGGTAGAAACTAGTTTTGATGCATGATTAGTACTCTAGCAAGTTCCTATGGTAGTTTCCCTCGATTATATATCACCAAATCAAGTTTTATATTGTTTGTTGAAAAAATTCAGAAAATGGAAGGGAGTAGGCACCAACTCAATCAACAAGAATTGGAGGTGCAACAGGTCATGAGAGTTCACCGAGAAGAAGGAGTATACCCCGCTTACTACCCGTGCGTGGATTTTATGAGAAGTGCAGGGATCTTGCAGGATGTTCAAAGTCTAATCTCTCGTGCGGTGGTTGGATGATTTTGTTGATGGTGAACCATGCCAATATGCAAAACTGACTATGTCGGTAGTGTAGGATTTTAAATTCAATTGGTCACGATCTAACCCCATGGTCCAATACAAAATTTATAATAAAGCTCGTCAACTTGCCATTCAATGATTTTTGTGCAGCAATCAAAGTACCGCAATGGGGATCATGCGAGAAGATAAGGGGATCACCGCAAGAGTTCTTGGACCTCTTCAAGATGATTTGTCATGGAAGAAGCTTCTCAGAGGATGGTGGTAAAATCAGTAGCATTCATCTCCCAGCTATTCGTTACTTTGCTTATTTCATCACCAAGTGCGTTCTAGCAAGAAAGAATGGAAGTAAAATATCTATCCAGGATCTAGCCTTTCTAGCTGCTGCATTACAAGGTAATAGGACTTATAACTTGGGTGCTTTGATAGCCAACATACTTGCTACTAACCGTGAGAAGGGAGGAATTTGTGGAGGTCTCATCGCCTCTCGCTTATTAGCTATGCATCGTGTAGAACCTCACCATCTTGATATTCAGCTCCCCATAGAGAAACTTGACATAGTCTCCATGATTAAGCATGAATTTGTTTCTGATTCTTCTAATTTGAGCAACCTGTCTTACAGAATAACATTTTACAAGAAAGCTTGGAGATTAACTAAGAAAACTGAAAAATTAGTAGGATTGCCTGCACTCTGCTCCGTTTAACCTTGATTCCAGGGAGGATTGGTCAGTCACGGAAGGTGAACTGAAGGCATACATAGAGAGAGATGGCCATCATGCAAGGGACAACACGGAGGAGGACGAGGAACACCTCGACTCGTCATCAGATGCAGCAAGTTCTTCGCATCAACAAGTTGGGTATGAGGAGCCTCCACGCTTTTCTTCTGCATCGGTACCTTATTATGACTACGCCATGTACGATCCACCGGCGTGGAACCCGGACCCTCGCTGGGGTTGATCTCCACTTAGGCCAAAAGCCTAAGCTTGGGGGGAGGTATACCGGCATCACTCATTCTTTGCATATTATGGTTGCTGGATACTTGTACATACTTGTTTAGTTTCTTTGAGTGGTTTTCTAATGAGAGGGAGATGATATTTGGGGAAGTGCTGCCTGAAAACAGATTCTGGACTGTTACTAAAAAAAATCGTGCGCACAGCCAGAACGTTATTTTGAGCTGCCAATTTTTGTGCATGTTCCCCAGGTTGTTATCTAACTTTCATTAGTTGAACACTTTTCGAGCTGAGCAACGGAAGATTTTTGTAAAAATCGATTTCTGTACTGCTGTCAGGTTTTGGCAGATTTCTGCCATCTTGTTTTTCTGTGTTTCTTTTAGTTTTCATTTTCTTGTTCTTGCTTTGTTTCTTTCCTAAAACACAAAAAGACCAAAAATATTTCTGTTGTTTCTCTTCACCACTTGTTTATCTTGGTTTCTTGCATTTTTCCTGCTTTATTAGCTATTGCTAGTTTGCTATGAGAAAACCCAAAATGATTTTTCTTTGTTTGCTTGTTTCCTTTTGTTCTTGTTTCCAAATTCGAAAACACCAAAAATATTTGATGTTCTTCTTTGGTTTTGTAAAGTTCTTTATGAGTTCAATGGTCTTCGGTGGCTGGAGCGCGGTTTTCATTTCATATTATTCAAGCTACACAAGTGAAAAGGCAATAATGACGATATACGACAATCCGATTGTGGTGAGAGGCTGGTATGAACTCTATTTGTTTTCATTTTTGTACATATACTCATCCATGTGAGCATGCTTAGTTGGTTCATGTGAGGTATATGTCATTTAAGAAAGTCTAGTAGTTCATGATCTCTCATGTTTAGCTCCAATTTATTAATATGAGTAGCATGTCATGGATGTTTGCTTGCATTGTTTTATTCATAGATAGGTATGATATTGTGGTATCCTCCTCTCGAATAATTCGTTTGAATTAACTTGGCACATGCTCACGCATGCATATGACTGAACAAGAGTCAATTAAGCCTCGATGATTTACATTGCTTCGAGTTACGGTATCACTTTTATGCCTCGGTTAATTTATTTTGCCGCAAGTATTATTATGACGATTCACTGCTCTCTTGATTTGTCGCTCCCTAGTCTTTTGCTAGCCTTCACTTGTACCGAGCGAGAACGCTGCTCGTGCTTCCAAACACATGAAAACCAAGTTATTCCAGAGTGTCCACCATAAATACCTATGCATGGCATTTCAAACCATTCCAAGTAAATTCTCATGCGCTACCTTTAAACCTTCAGAATGCTTCTCAATTTGTGTTAATGTTTCATAGCTCATGAGGAAGTATGTGGTGTTTAACTTTCAACCTTGTCATTTACTCTTGACGGACTTTCATATGGACTAGTGGCACATCCGCTTATCCAATAAATTTGCAAAAAGAGCTCGCAATGGGGTTCCCAGCCCCAATTAATCAACTTTCACTAATAATTCTCTTCACATGTTTTGCTCTGATTCATCAGTAAGCAACTTAATTTTGCAAATAGACACTCCTCCATTTATGTGATTGATGGAAGGCACCCGAGGATTCGGTTAGCCATGGCTTGTGTAAGCAAAGGTTGGGGGGAGTGTCACCCATAATAAAACTAAAATACGTGTGTAAACAAAAGAGAAGAGGGATGATCTACCTTGCTGGTAGAGATAACGTCCTTAATGGGAGCCGCTCTTGGAAGTCCGGTTAGCGAGGTAGTTGGTGTACCCATTACCATTCGTTGACAACAACAAACACCTCTCAAAACAATTGTATTCCTATTTTAAAAATTAAAAGCTCTAGCGCATGTTAATCCCTGCTTCCCTCTGCGGAGGGTCAATCTTTTACTTTTATGTTGTGTCTCCATCCTTTCTTTGAGCACTTTCTTGAGAGCACAACTGTCATTCTTAGTATAATATGCTTGTCTCAAAATATGATTGATTGTGGTATAACTTTGATGCTTTTATCTTTGACAATCACTATTTCTAGTTTTTCTATGAACTTCGAGAGGTGCCCGAGCATTTATGTTTTGCTGATCAAATATGGGCAAGCGAGATACCACTCTATCATACTCTTTTATGAACATTGCAATCCTGCTTATATACATGATTCATGATGCTTATTATAAATTGTTGGTACCTTTCCATGATTTACATAGCTATTAGATGATCTTATTTGCATGTATCTTATTATGAACTGCCTAAGTGTTAGCCATAGCATGAGAATATTTACATCATATGAACAAATGTGTTCGTGAAAGTTCTTTTATCGCTCAGTTGTTAACTGAATTGCTTGAGGACAAGCAATAAGCTAAGCTTGGGGGGACTTGATACGCCCAAAACGTATCTACTTTCCCGAATACTTTTGCTATTGTTTTGCCTCTAATTTGTGTATTTTGGATGCAACTAACACGGACTAACGCTGTTTTCAGCAGAACTGCTGCAGTGTCTCGTTTTTGTGCAGAAATCCAACTTTCAGGAAAAACCTCGGAATTTATGCAGAAGACCCTATTTTCCCAGAATACTTACGGAGCCAGAAGGGCAAGTCAGGTGGAGGCCCGAGGGCCCCACACCCTAGGGCGGCGCGGCCCAGGAGGGGGGCGCGTGGCCCTAGCGTGTGGCCCCCTCGGCCGGCCTCCGACGCCCTCCTTCGGACTACTTATTGCCTTCGACCTAAAAACGCACGGGGAGAGGTCGAAGTCGCCAGAAACCCTCCGGAACGCCGCCACATCGCGAAACTCCGTCTCGGGAGCCAGAAGTCTCCGTTCTGGCACTCCGCCGGGACGGGGAATTGGAGGAGATCATCGCCATCATCACCACCGACGCCTCTCCATCGACCAGCCATGTTTCCCCCATCCATGTGTGAGTAATTCCCCCGCTGTAGGCCGAAGGGGATGGTAGGTATTAGATGAGATTGGTCATGTAATAGTGTAAGATTGTTAGGGCATAGTGCCTAGTGTCCGTAATTGGTACTTTGATGATATTGTTGCAACTTGTTATGCTTAATGCTTGTCACTAGGGCCCGAGTGCCATGATCTCGGATCGGAACATGTTATTATTTCATCATGATATTCATTGTTTATGGTCTTACCTGCAAGTTGTATACACATGTCGCCGTCCGGAACCAATGGCCCCGAAGTGACGAAATCGGGACAACCGGAGGGGATGGTAGTGATGTGAGGATCACATGTGTTCACGGAGTGTTAATGCTTTTCTCCGGTACTCTATTAAAAGGAGTACCTTAATATCCAGTAGATTTCCTTGAGGCCCGGCTGCCACCGGCTGGTAGGACAAAAGATGTTGTGCAAGTTTCTCATTGCGAGCACGTACGACTATAATTGGAACACATGCCTATTGATTGCTTTGTACTTAGACACCGTTTTATTATTATCTGCAAATGCCCCGCTTGATTGTTACATGAGTTTCTCTCATCCATGCAACGCCCGTTATCCGTCCCCGTGCCTACGGTATTTTAATCCTGCTGTTTACTAACTACTCGCTGTCTCTCGTTACTCTGCTGCTGTTATTTCACTACCGCTATCGCTATAAAACTGTTACTACTGATAAACTTTTGCGAGCAAGTCTGTTTCCAGGTGCAGCTGAATTGACAACTCCGCTGTTAAGGCTTTCAAGTATTCTTTGTCTCCCCTTGTGTCGAATCAATAAATTGAGTTTTACTACCTGCGAAGACTGCTGCGATCCCCTATACTTGTGGGTTATCACTAGGGTCACAACAACTACTTAGCCACACAAGAAAGTCACCAAAGCAGTATATCATTACCCAGAAGGGTTCAAATGGAGTTAGGGTTCCCAACAGATGTTGGCATCCCTCTAGCTCAATCAAATTAACTGTCAGATGATCACAACTGCAAGCAGTTCACATCATTTATCCACTTAGCCAAGCAAGACAACACAGATAAATGAATATACAAGAAGTCAATACACCAGAGCTTTGCAAATGATCCGGAGGATCACCGCAAGCATCAACGGATGCTTGAGCAAGCACCAAGCACACACCGAGCCAAGCCTCGTGTGATGCACACACAACACAGGTGAGAGCAATAGTGAGGCACAGTTATGAAACAGCAACATCTACAAGCAAATGATGATCATGTGATCATCAGCAGCTTGCTAAAGCATGCCAGTACATGCTAGAGCCAACCTAGCAACAAATCATGGATCATTTGACTAACACAACACCAATTCATCAACAGTTGCTTCACAACTAATCACATAAATAATTTATGATTGTATCCAGAAGCACATCAAATGCTTAATGAATCATTGGATCATAATACACCAGCTAAACATATAAATTCATCACTGTATAACACAGATAAGCCACAGTGATAATCAATTGAGCATAATCATAAATCTGAGCACCAGAATAAGCCACAATGGCTTTGACACTTGCAAACTTGCAAGAAATTGCACACTGTAATCAAGCCAGGGTATCACACATGAACACATTTGAATAACTGACAAATATAGCATCATGAACAGAGGCACAGGGAAGCAGCAGCAGCAGCACATGCATAGGCAGAGAGGAATAGCACCATAGCATAGCAGCAGCACCACCACACAGCAGTACACGCACATCTACAGCAAGCACAACAGCAGAGCACATAGGGTGTAGCAGCAGCGCATTTGATAGATGCCAGGACATACAGAGGAAGGAGAAGAGGTAGAGTAGGTGGCGTAAGGGGAAGGAGAGACACGTACCAGGGAGGAGATGGTCGACACGACCATGGCGGCCATGGCGGCGCACGCCAGGGAGCACGGCGGCACCAGGCCTGGCCAAGCCAGGCCATGGCGACCACCGCAAACCCCAGCACAGCACCACGCGCCCAGGAGAGTGCCAGGAAGAAGGTCCACGGCTTCTCCAGCGCACGGCGGCGATGAACGCCGAGAGCCTGGCGCACTAGAGGGTCGAGGACGAGTGAACGGGGACGCGAGAGTCAGATCGACGCGGACCACCGTGTCCGCCGTCGAAAGGCGGTTCAGATCCACCTGATCTCCCCGGCGGCGACGGCCGGAGTAAGCCGGAGTAATTCGGCGACGGCGCAGGCGACCACGGCATCGCGAGAGAGAGAGGAGAGGTAGGGTTTCACGAGGAAGAAGAGAAAGGGGTCGGTGCGACCGACCGAGCCCAAGGGTGGCTCGGGTTAGGGTTAACCCGCTGGGCCACACTGACAGGTGGGCCCAGGGGCAATTCAATCATTTCATAATTCCATTTAAATACAGAAACTTTGAAATTGTATAAGAAATGTTTAATAGCTCTAAAAAAATAATTAAAAATATGAAAACTGATCAGCATAAAATTCTCTACCTGAATAAAATACAAAAGGGAATTTTTGAAGACAATTAAGAATAAGTCTTAATTTGATGATTAAAATAAATGATTTAAATCATACATATTATTTTCAATAATGAAAATAAGTCCATTAATGCCTTTGGACTTTAAAAAAACCCTTGACAACATTTCAAGGTTGTATTTTACTTTAAATAGAGTATCCCCAAATTATTCTTAGTATTAACCTCTTACATGAAATAATAACGACATCGGAAGGGGGGAACAAACGCTAAAACTGGAATCATGCATACTTGCTTCTTTAACCATTGCCCTTATCGGACAATGATGCTATTTTCAGAACCAGAGGACAAGGGTCAGTCCACACCATCCAACTGCAAAACTTTGCAGTGTTCAGGCAAGTTCATCGCTTGCTCATGTCATTTGAGTATCTTTATCAAATTACTTGCAAAGTACTATGATTACCACTATTGCATAAAAACCAAAACCATTATTTTCATAACTATGAATATGACTATGTGGTTGGCAATGGAACCATGGATTGTGTTGATATGGTGGAGGTGCCATTGCAAGGGTTATATCCATCTAGGATTAACAACAAATGTCGTCCAGTGATTCTTGTGCCGTAATACCCGTGTTAACCATAAGATCCGGAGTGGGACGGAGTAGTCAAAAGTGTTTCCACCTCTCGTTCATCAACGGATGCGCTTTACCGTAGTACACTTGTAATCCAAGGGGGCAAGCTGGTGAGGCTGGGGAGTCCTAAGTCCCCACGTCATTGTACGTAGTACACTTGTCACCCGAAGGAGCAAGCAGTGAGGCTGGGGAGTCCTAAGTCCCCACGGTATTGCGGTCTAGGATGGGTTGCAGCTACCGGCGTAGGAATGTATGGTAGAGCCCTGCATTGACGTCGTGGTCGGGGTCCACCCTGAAATCTACGGGAATAATGGGACCGGCGTGGACCCGGGGTCGGGGCATGCAACAAAGGGTGGGTGTTCGAGGTAGCGGAGGAACATGATTGGCTAGACCTTATACCGGGCCTCACACCATAGGAAGTGTGGACGGGAAAGCTGCCCGGTTGGCACCAAGGTTAAGATCTCTTATGTGTAAAGCAACACACCTCGCAGAGTGTACGAACCGTGACTGTCACTCCCCGTTCCGGGATATGGAACTGCGAACGCGGCCGGAAAGGAGCTCCATGAAGTTCTAGTAAACCGGTGAAGGCTGACGGACATAGCTCTTTGAAATAAAAGCAATCTCTTGAAGAAATGATTATCAAAACCTGTATTGGTATTAGACTTTCTGGTCTAATATCGTAGCTAGTGCATTAAACACCTCTTATCTATAATGAACTTGTTGAGTACGCTCGTACTCATCCCACTCTTAAATCCCTTGCTTAGATTGTCTGAATCGTCTGGAGGAGGACTACGACAACCATGAAGGAGCCGAGATCATCGGCTATGAAGAACCGGACCTCTCTCGGAGGTATTGAAGGCGTAGACTACCTCATAGTCTACGGAACCGGGAGGCTTCCGGAGGAGATCAAGCCTAGAAGCACCGAGTAGTAGTATTAGCCGAGCAAGTGCGAACTCTTAGTACTTAGCTGCTCGAGGAAATAAATGTATAACTTAATGAGACTTCTATATTGTAAGCTAAGTTGGGTTCGCCTCGAACTCGGGAGTATCCCTCTTAGGACCCAAGAGGAGCTCCGAGACGATATGTGTATTATGCTTGTAATAATAAATGAATGAGTTATGGACCTGCTATGTTCTGTTGTACTACTCTGAGGGATGTAATATTTGCGGAATGGTACTTCGTGAATGTTATATCAACGACCGGCATACTACAACATGCGAGTGGTATGCGGTGGTCAACACGGTTGGTATCGAGCAAAAGCTTTGACCTTAGGTTGGAACCTAGTAAATGGGACCGAACGTTAGGAGTCAAATAGGACTAGTAAAGAATTCTCTAAAAATATGGTGTATATTCAATTGAGAATACAACAATCATATCTTTTAGTGCGATAATTCTTTATTATCTCTATTATGATGCATTATTACTAATCTTATATTCTTTCTATTTCTACAGCCAACAATGTCAAGTTCACGTCCAGGACGAAACGTGAAAGTGATGGATTCCACACTGAGTGAATATGAAGGAGGACTCGCAGATATTCTTCATGCCATGTTACTTGAATTTGGGTGTGATCCCCAGATTCAAGTAAACAAATACATGTACTATGATGGTACTGTATTGGCAAAGTGTAGGGTAGGGCTACGACTTCCCGAATCTTTGGGAATGAGCGTAGTAATGCCAGCAGGTGAAGCCAGAACTATGAACACAGCCTACCATATAGCTGTTATGAGAGCCATAACCGATATTCGGGAGCATAAGACGAAAGAGCTTATGGGTTCCGAATTCACACACATTCCTCATTTGGAGGAGGACGATGATCCCATGCTTAACCATTTCAAATATGCCAAACGCAAACCCGCAGAAGCTGCAAAATACATGGACAATAGCCGCAACTTACTATCATTGTTCTTTCAGTTGAACCGTCATTTGACGAGAGCAATTGATACAATGCTAGAGGAGTTTACTGAACCCAAGGAGGAGACTAAGGGGAAGGAACCTATGGAGAATGAGGTGCACACACCAGTTTACTCAGCTGGTGACTACATTAGTATTGACCACCCCGAACGAGAAACTACACCCGTTACACCTGGGAACTATCTTAGTAGTTCCTATAGAGGATATGAGGGTGGAGAGGAATCCGGGAACAATCAGCGTTCCGTGACTCCTATAGAAAACTCCACGGGTTGGCGTTGGGGGTCTGATACTGGAACTCATAGTACTTCAGTGTATTATGACGGGGAGATGAATGAGGACGCCACGACCCAGCACCAGAGTTATCCGTGGAATGGGGAAGAAGATGGAGGGTATCCGACACAAGTTGAGCCGGATACGAATGTTGGAGATACCTATGGTGGAGGCACAGGGGAGTACACCCGATGGGTGGACTATGATGCACTGAATGACCAGTTCGTGAACACTGATTTCTCCCTAGGATCATCATCTGATTCCGACTACCAGCCGACGGGGAGACCTTATGTTCCAGGTTTTGTCAGGAGGACGACACGTTCGACCGGATGGAAGCCTGGAATGTATCGGGAGTGAAGATCGACTAGAGACCACCAAGGGAAGCAAGACTACAATACACAAGTACCACGTGTATTGTAGTGTGTAATATTTGTAGAAATTTGTACATATACTTTAATAAGTGAGTTTGCATACTCACATCGACTTGAGTATTGTAATAAGACCACTTATGTATGTATATACATGGTATATGTTTTGTATGTTTTGGATTTGCTTCTTGATTTCCATTGCGTGACTAGTTCTGTGCACAAAGTTGAGCTCAGAAAACTTGCGCATGGAGTAATTATGAGTATCATCTTGTGTTGCAGAACTAGGGGGTTATGTCGGGTGATGTCTACGGGTGCTTCTATTCTTGTAGACAGTGTTGGGCCTCCAAGAGCAGAGGTTTGTAGAACAGCAGCAAGTTTCCCTTAAGTGGATCACCCAAGGTTTATCGATCTCAGGGAGGAAGAGGTCAAAGATATCCCTCTCAAGCAACCCTGCAACCACAAAGCAAGAAGTCTCTTGTGTCCCCAACACACCTAATCGGTGCACTAGTTCGGCAAAGAGATAGTGAAATACAGGTGGTATGAATATATATGAGCAGTAGTAACGGCGCCGTAAAAGTGCTTGCCGGCGTGTGGTTGATGGTGGTAATATTGCAGGAAGTACAGATGCAAGAAAACAAGAAATAAGCAACGGTAGCGATATTTAGGAACAAGGCCTAGGGATCATACTTTCACTAGTGGACACTCTCAACATTGATCACATAACAGAATAAATAGACGGATGCTAGACTCTACACTCTCTTGTTGGATGATGAACACCACTAACTGTGTAGGATTACACGAACCCTCAATGCCGGAGTTAACAAGCTCCACAATATTCGATGTTCATATTTAAATAACCTTAGAGTGCACGACAGATCAACATAACCAAACCAAGTACTAACATAGCATGCACACTCGTCACCTTCACGCTACGAAAGGAGGCATAGATCACATCAATACCATCATAGCAATAGTTAACTTCATAATCTACAAGAGATCACAATCATAGCCTACGCCAAGTACTACACGATGCACACACTCGTCACCATTACACCGTGCGGGAAGAATAAACTACTTTAATAACATCACTAGAGTAGCACACGGATAAATTGTGATACAAAACACATTGCAATCATAAAGGGATATAAATAAGCACTTCACTATGCCATTCATAACGGTGAATAAGTATTCTGTGAAATATAGCCTAAGAGACCCACACGGTGCACACACCGTCACCTTTACACACGTGGGACAAGGAGTCTCCGGAGATCACATAAGTAAAATCCACTTGACTAGCACAATGACATCTAGATTACAAGCATCATCATATGAATCTCAATCATGTAAGGCAGCTCATGAGATTATTGTATTGAAGTACATAGGAGAGAGATGAACCACATAGCTACCGGTACAGCCCCGAGCCTCGATGGAGAACTACTCCCTCCTCATGGGAGACAGCGAGCGTTGATGAAGATGGCGGTGGTGTCGATGGAGGAGCCTTCCGGGGGCACTTCCCCGTCCCGGCGGCGTGCCGGAACAGAGATTCTTGTCCCCCAGATCTTGGCTTCGCGATGGCGGCGGCTCTGGAAGGTTTCTCGTACCGTGGCTTTTTCGTATCAAAGATTTAAGTCAGGGACCTTTATATAGGCGAAGAGGCGGCGTCAGAAGGTCAAAAAGGCGACGACACAACAGGGGGGCGCGGGCCCCCCCTTGGCCGCGCCGGCCTACTGTTTGGTGGGCCTGTGGCCCCCCTCTGGCGGCTCTCGGGTGTTCTGGAAGCTTTATGCAATCCTAAGATGTTGGGCGTTGATTTCGTCCGATTCCGAGAATATTTCCTTACTAGGATTTCTGAAACCAAAAACAGCAGAAAACAGGAATCGGCCCTTCGGCATCTCGTCAATAGGTTAGTGCCGGAAAACGCATAAATATGACATAAAGTATGCATAAAACATGTAGATATCATCAATAATGTGGCATGGAACATAAGAAATTATCGATACGTCGGAGACGTATCATCGGGACAGGTAGGAGAGGAGACAGAAGCGCAGCGCATGGAGCGCGAGGCGAAACAGAAGGAAGAGGCTGACGAAGCAGCTAGGAATCAGTTTCCACCACCACCACCACCCATGACGCAGCAGAACTTTGTCCAGTACATGCAGATGATGGAAGAGAGACAACGTGTAACGTTGGAGCAGCAGAATAAATTCTTCCAGGAGCTGCTACAACAGAACAGGGTGGAGAGACCCGAGAATCGGGGAGTCACCTTATCGGACTTCCGAACACAAAGCCTATATCTTTCGCATACGCGCCCGAGCCAATGGACGCGGAAGACCGGCTTATGGACACCGAGCGAAAGCTCAATACCGTTGGTTGCAACGACCAGGAGAAGGTTCGTTATGCTACACACTTGTTGTGTGGACCTGCCGCATCATGGTGGGACAACATCGTAGCCGTTTATCCGGCTGGAAAGGTATTTACCTGGGAGGAGTTTGCAAGGAAGTTCAGGGAATCCAATGTCCCTGAAAGCATTGTGGAACTGAAGCGTCGAGAATTTGAAAGTCTCGAGCAGAAGGATAAAGCCATCCTGACTTATGTCAGGGAGTTTTCCAAGTTGTCCTGGTACGCTGTTGAAGAGGTCAACACCGAGGACAAGAAAAAGAAGAGGTTCTTGCGGGGGTTAAGTCCCCAGTTCAAGGTACAGCTCCGAATGATGAGAGCGACGGAATTCCAAGAGTTGGTGGATGCAGCCATCACCCTTGAAGATGACTTTAAACAGCTGCAAGAAGAAAAGAGGAAGAAGGCCAAGTTTGAGCCTAAGAGGTTTGTCAGCAACAAGCCCAATACCAGCTTGAGTTTCAAGATAATAGCAGGAGGAACCAAGCATTCCAGACTGCAAATCAATCGTTTTGCCGAAGCTGTGGACTCACAGGACATTTTGCCAAGGATTGCAAGAAGCCAAGGATCATATGCTTTGGTTGTCGCCAGGAGAAGCACATGCTGAAGGACTGCCCCAAGAGAAATACTGGAGGAGGTCAGTCCGGAGGAGGAGGAAGCCGAGGAGGGAGCTGGAAGAACAAGAAACCCTTCGGCAAGTTGAACTGTACCAGTTTGGAGGAGGTGGTTAACTCCGATCAGGCAGTAATAGGTACGCTTCAGATACTCACTCATCCTGGCAAAGTAAATTTTGATACTGGTGCAACTACATCATTCATTTCTCAGCAATTCATCATCAAACATGGGATTAGTTGCACTAAGTTAGAAACAACCATAACCATACTTTCCGCGGGGGGAACGATAGTAGTAACCCATACCAAACAAAAACAAGTCATCATGATCAATAAATGCGCATTTGATGCAGACCTGTTCATTTTACCGATGAAGGACATTGATGTCATTCTTGGTATGAACTGGTTAGAAGCTAACGGAGCATTGATCGACTGTGTGAACAAGACTGTGTCTTTGAAAAGCCCCGATGGAAGTAGAATGATCTACCAAGGAGACAAGCATACACAGATTGAAGTTGAGCTACAGCTGAACAGCATGAAGGAGGTGAAGTTGGAAGATATACCTGTAGTAAATGAATTCCAGGATGTGTTTCCTAAGGAATTACCTGGAATGCCACCAGACAGGGAGATAGAATTCACTATCGACCTAATTCCAGGAACAGCTCCGATTGCAAAAGCACCATATAAGATGGGGCCTAAGGAGTTGAAAGAACTTAAGGAGCAATTGGATGACTTGGAACAGAAAGGATTCATACAAGAGAGTGTTTCACCATGGGGATCACCAGTAATCTTCGTGGATAAAAGGGATGGAGGCAGAAGGATGTGCGGAGACTACAGGAATTTGAACAATGTCACAATCAAGAACAAGTACCCACTTCCAAGAATACAAGATCTATTTGATCAAGTTAGAGGCGCGGGAGTCTTTTCCAAAATTGATCTAAGATCCGGTTATCATCAGATAAAGATCAAGAAGGAAGACGTTCCAAAAACAGCCTTTGTCTCAAGGTATGGACATCATGAATACCTTCTAGTGCCATTTGGATTAACCAATGCCCCAGCAATTTTCATGAATCTCATGAATAAGATCTTCATGCCATGTCTAGACAAGTTCGTCATCGTATTCATCGATGATATCTTGATCTATTCCAAAGATAAAACTGAACATGCTGAACATCTGAAGATAGTGTTGCAAACACTAAGAGAACATCAACTCTATGCCAAATTCAGCAAGTGTGAATTTTGGCTAGATCAAGTGGAATTTCTTGGTCATGTCATTAGCAAAGATGGAATAGTCGTTAACCCGAGCAAGGTAGCAGCAGCTTTAGAATGGGAAGCACCCAAGACTGTCAAGGAAATCCGAGGATTCCTAGGAATGGCAGGATACTATCGGAGATTCATTGAAGGATTCTCCAAGATAGCAGGACCAATGACGAAGTTGTTAAGGAAGAACACACCATTATATTCGTATGGTCAGAGGAGTGTCAGAAGAGTTTTCAAACTCTGAAAGAGAAACTCACCACGGCACCGGTGTTAGCAGTTCCTGAAGTTGGCAAGGATTACACCGTGTACTGTGACGCATCCAAGCATGGATTGGGTTGTGTACTCATGCAAGATCGGAAAGTAATATCATATGGATCGAGGCAACTTAGACCTCATGAAGTGAATTATCCAACACATGACTTAGAATTAGCAGCAGTTGTATTTGCACTAAAAACTTGGAGACATTTTCTCTATGGAGCCAAGTGTGAGCTCTATACGGATCACAAGAGTCTCAAATACTTCTTCACTCAGAAGGAACTCAATATGAGGCAGAAAAGATGGCTAGAATTAATCAAGGACTATGATTTGACCATCAATTATACTCCAGGAAAGGCTAATGTTGTAGCAGATGCCTTGAGTAGGAAGAGCACCGGCGGAGTGTAACAAGAGTTATCACCAGAGTTGAGGAAGGAAATAAGCCAAGCCCAAATACAACTTTGGGAGAAGGAAGCCCATGAAGGACTATCGGCTTTACAAGTAGCCGATGAACTAAATGTCAACCTGAAGAATGAGATAATGATGGGTCAGTTGGACGATCCATTCATTATGGAGGAGATGAGAAGGATAGATGAAGGAAGACCATCAGAATTTCACCGAGGAGAATCAGGATCACTATGGTTTCAGAAGAGGATTTGCGTTCCGGATATTGCTGAAATCAAGGAAGTAATACTCCGGGAAGCCCATCAAACACCATACTCCATTCATCCGGGAAGTACGAAGATGTACATGGATCTAAAGGAGCTATTCTGGTGGAACAACATGAAGAGAGAGATAGCACAATATGTGGCGGAATGCCATACCTGCCAAAGGGTGAAGGCTGAACACCACAGTCCGGCAGGAAAGTTACAACCTTTACCCCTTCCAGAATGGAAATGGGAGGAGATAGGAATGGATTTCATCACCGGACTACCCATGACCAATAAAAAGAAGGACATGATATGGGTAATCGTGGACCGGTTGACGAAAAGTGCACACTTTTTAGCGGTAAACCAGCAGGATAAAGGAGAGAAACTCATAGATCTTTACATCAAACAGATCGTGAGTAAACATGGACTGCCCAAGAAGATCGTGTCAGACCGAGGATCCGTGTTCACGTCAGCATTTTGGAAGCAACTACACGAAGCTTTAGGATCCAAGTTGGACTATAGCACCGCCTATCATCCTCAGACAGGTGGACAAACGGAGAGAACTAATCAGATCCTAGAGGATATGCTTAGGGCTTGTGCCCTAGACTTCGGAGGATCATGGGAGGAGCACTTGCCACTAGCAGAGTTTTCATACAATAATAGCTATCAAAGCAAGCATCAAGATGGCACCGTTCGAAGCTTTGTATGGAAGGAAGTGTAGATCACCCATATGCTCGGTATGAAGCCGGAGCAAGCAAGGAGTTTAATCTCGATTATGTCAAGGAAAAGCAACAAATCATTGACATCATAAGAGATAGGTTGAAGATAGCCCAAAGCCGACAAAAGAGTTACGCAGATCGAAGAGCGAACATGGGATCCACAAGTTGGATACATGGTATCTCAAGGTGAGCCCGATGAAAGGACTTCAGAGATTTGGAGTAAAGGGAAAGTTAAGCCCTAGGTACATTGGACCTTTCAAGATTCTGAGTCAAAACCGAGGGTTAGCTTTTGAATTGGAACTACCAGGGAAGTTATCTCAGGTTCACAACGTATTCCATGTGTCGCAACTCAGAAAGTGTTTGAAGACCCCAGATGAGCCAGTATCACATGAAGAACTTGAGTTACAACCAGATTTGACATACATCGAGAAGCCAGCGAAGATTCTCGAGGAAAACTGGAAAAAACTCAGGAATCGAGCCATAAAATATTGCAAGATACAATAGAAGCATCATCCAGAGAGGGAAGCCACCTGGGAAAAGGAGGAAGACCTGAGGAAAACATACCCCGAACTCTTCAGGTATTACAACCACAACTTCGGGACGAAGTTTTCTTTAAGGGGGAAAGGCTGTAATGTCCCAGGTTTAGAGACGATCGAGGGGTAGATTTTAGAAAGGGATGTGCATTGCATCGTAAATTACGGGGAAATTTCGCGCTTTTAAAACAAAACTGCATCGAAGAGGGACAGGTTTCTCTCTCGACATCCTACAGGGTTAGGGTTTCGAGAGTGCGATGAACTTGTTCTTACTTAACTAGATTAGGGTTTTGAGAAGAGAGAAGAGATTGCATTACAATCTTAAGTTGCATGATTGAATTCCAAATTAAGTGGTATGATTGAATTCAAACCAAATTTGAATTTGAATTTCAAATTCAAACATCAAATGGTTAACACATAATTCAAACTTGAGATGATTTATTAAACAATTATTATTAATCAAGAATATGAATAATAAAACACTTAGATAAAGCTCATTAAAAAAAACTTGAGCTTTATTGATTATCACACATAATACAATGTCATTTACAATATCCAGAATAGAAACATGAATTATTACAACACATTACACAAATTGGGAAAAATAGAAAATGAAGATAAAAGAAAAGTACAAGTATGATTCTGTCCTCAATACTACAATGTGAATATCATCTGATCTTGGACTTGATGATTGATACGTCCAATTTGCATCACTATTTTATATCATAATTTGCTGTTATTCATTGATATATTTCATATTGGGACACAATACTTATGTTATTTCATCTATTTTGCATGTTTCATGATTATTTGGAGATCGAGCACCGGAGCCGGATTCTGCTGGAAAAAGCACCGTCAGGATGCAATATTTCGGAAGATCAACTGTGGAAGGAAGTTTTACCAAAAATCCTATTTTTCCAGATGACGGAGGAAGCCAGAAGGGGGAGCCAGCTGGACCCAAGGTGGGCCCACACCATAGGGTGGCGCGGCCCATGGCCCCGGCCGCGCCACCATGTGGTGTGGAGCCCCCTCGGCCTCTTTCGCCTCCTTTTCTTCGCGAAACCCTTCGTCCCGAAGACCTAAGCCACAGAGGAATCCTCACGAAGGGTTACAGCCGCCTCTACGGGGCGGAGAACACCAGAGAGAAAAGAGCTCTCCGGCGGGCAGGAATCCACCGGGGAAATTCCCTCCCGAGAGGGGAAATCGACGCCATCGTCACCGCCATCGAGCTGGACATCATCTCCATCACCATCATCATCATCTCCACCATCATCACCGCCATCTACACCGCTGGACATCGTCACCGCTGTAGCAATTTGGGTTTGATCTTGATTGTTTGATAGGGGAAACTCTCCCGATACCGATTTCTACTTGTTGTTGATGCTATTGAGTGAAACCATTGAACCAAGGTCTATGTTCAGATTGTTATTCATCATCATATCACCTCCGATCATGTTCCATATGATGTCTCGTGAGTAGTTCGTTTAGTTCTTGAGGACATGGGTGAAGTCTAAATGTTAGTAGTGAACTATGGTTGAGTAATATTCAATGTTATGATATTTAAGTTGTGGTGTTATTCTTCTAGTGGTGTCGTGTGAACGTCGACTACACGACACTTCACCATTTATGGGCCTAGGGGAATGCATCTTGTACTCGTTTGCCAATTGCGGGGTTGCCGGAGTGACGAAACCCGAACCCCGTTGGTATATCGATGCGGGGAGGGATCGCAGGATCTCGGAGTTTAAGGCTGTGGTTAGATTTATCTTAATTACTTTCTTGTAGTTGCGGATGCTTGCAAGGGGTATAATCACAAGTATGTATTAGTCCTAGGAAGGGCGGTACATTAGCATAGGTTCACCCACACAACACTTATCAAAACAATGAAGATAAATCAACTGTATGTAGCGAAAGCACTAGACTAAAATCCCGTGTGTCCTCGAGAACGTTTGGTCATTATAAGTAAACAAACCGGCTTGTCCTTTGTGCTAAAAAGGATTGGGCCACTCGCTGCAATTATTTCTCTCGCATTTTACTTACTCGTACTTTATTCATCTGTTACATCAAAACCCCCCGAATACTTGTTTGTGAGCATTTACGAGTGAATCCTTCATCGAAACTGCACTCGTCAACACCTTCTCGCTCCTCGTTGGGATCGACATTCTTACTTATCGAAGATACTACGATACACCCGCTATACTTTTGGGTCATCAAGACTATTTTCCGGCGCCGTTGCCGGGAGTGAAGCGCTATTGGTAAGCGGAATTGGTAAGGAAAACCTTTACTCGTTTGTGCTGATTTTATTTCTGCCTGCTTGCTATAAGTCATTATGGAGAGATCTTCTCTTCAATTTCTATTTGGGAAATCTACTACTACCGCAACGGTAGTGGATGAGGCGCCAGGTGAGGAAGTAATACCATATAAAATATCTACGAAAATTATTGAACATGTTATGGATAACCGCTATGAAGGGGATGGAACCTGTCCATCCCGGTGATCATTTAGTGTTTTTGCATGAATTATGCGGGTTATTCAAATGTGCAGGTATTGCTATGAATGAAGTTAGGAAGAAGCTATTCTCTATATCGTCTGTCCGGTAAAGCGGCGCATTGGTATAAATTGTCGAAGAATGGTGATTCTCTTGATTGGGAGGACATTGTGCCTTTATTTTATTCCAAATTTTATCCTCCAAGTGAAATTCATAAAGATCGGAACCGCATATATAATTTCTGGCCTCATGATGGAGAGAGTATTGCCCAAGCTTGGGGGAGATTGAAGTCTTTAATGCTCAAATGCCCCATTCATGAGCTTCCCGGTAATGTTATTATTGATAATTTCTATGCAAGACTTTCTTTTCAAGACAAGACCTTGCTGGATACTTCTTGTTCCGGATCATTTACGCGCAACAAAGAAGAGTTTAAAAGGGACCTTCTTGATCGGATCCAAGAGAATACTCGAAGGTTGGGAGAACGACAAAGATAGAGAATCGGGTATAATTTATGATTATAAATGCATTGAAGCTTTTATGGATACCGATACATTTCGTAATATGAGTGCTACATATGGTCTTGATTCTCAAGTTGCTGCAAACCTTTATAAAGCTTTTGCCTCTCATTATGAATTGCCTAAGAAGAATTTTGATAAGTATCATGAACCGTATAAAGATAAAATTGATTCATCTATTAATAAATGTGTTGTAGTTGAAACTGCCGATCATGTTATTCCCGAAGCTTATATTGAAAAAACTCCTTTTCCTGCTAAAATGAGGGAGTACTCTGTTATAAATAGTGCGGTTCATAAAAGTGAAAAGAAACCTATAGAACCCGAAGAACAAATAAAAGTTGAACTTCCTTGTTGCAATAGTTAAAGATCTTGTGACTGAAAATGTGGAGGATGGTCATATTATTTTCTCGTGAAGATGCTTCTAATATTGTTTCATATCCTAATAAACCCAAACAAGCTAGTGTTCCTATGATATCCGTTAGAATTGGTGATCATTGCTATTATGGTTTATGTGATATTGGTGCAAGTGTTAGTGCTATACCTTATGAGCTTTACACGGAGATTATGCACGAAATTGATTCTTGTGAACTTGAAGATATTGATGTGGTTATTCAGCTGGCTAATAGAGAAACTATTTCTCCAATTGGTATTGTTCGAGATGTGGAAGTTCTATGTGGTAAGATTAAATATCCTGCTGACTTTTTGGTACTTGGTTCTCGTTGCTAGTGATTATTGTCCTATCATTTTTGGTAGACCTTTTTTAAATACTTGTGGAGCTATTATAGATTGCAAGAAAGAGAAAATTTTGACTAAATTTGCTGGTGAATCTTATGAGTTTAACTTTTCCAAATTTACCAAAACTCCTTATAAAGCTGATTTGCCTAGTAATGATTTTAAAATGGAGCAGTGTGCATCTATTGTTCTTGTTCCTAATAATCCTTTACAGCAACATTTGGAGGATAGCGAGAGTGAAGTTTTTAGGAAAGAAAGAGATGAGCTTGAGGAGATTTTTCTTCGCCAACCTATTCTCAAGCATGATTTACCGGTGGAAGACTTGGGTACAACACCGCCACCAAAGGAAGATCTTGTTTTTGATTTAAAGCCTTTGCCTGATAATCTTAAATATGCTCATATTGATGATAAGAAAATATATCCTGTTATTATTAGTTCTAAGCTTACGGAGTTTGAAGAAGAAATATTATTGCAAATATTGAAGAAACACCGAGGTGCTATTGGCTATACTCTTGATGACTTGAAGGGGATTTCTCCTTCTATTTGCCAACACGCCATTAATATGGAAGATGATGCGAAGCCTGTTGTTGAACCTCAGCATCGTCTAATTCCCAAGATGAAGGATGTGGTAAGAAATGAGGTATTACGACTTCTTGAAGCTGGTATTATATATCCTATTGCTGATAGTAGATGGGTTAGTCCTGTGCATTGCGTTCCTAAGAAAGGAGGAATGACTCGTTGTGCCTAATGATAATGATGAGCTCATACCTCAAAGAGTAGTTGTAGGGTATAGAATGTGCATTGATTATCGAAAAGTTAATAAAGTTACTAAGAAAGATCATTACCCTTTACCATTTATTGATCAAATGCTAGAAAGGTTATCTAAAAATACTCATTTTTGCTTTCTTGATGGTTATTCTGGGTTTTCACAAATTGCTGTTCAAGCTAAAGATCAAGAGAAAACCACTTTTACTTGTCCCTATGGAACTTATGCTTATAGGCGTATGCCTTTTGGTTTATGTAATGCTCCTGCTACTTTTCAAAGATGCATGTCTGCTATTTTTCATGGCTTTTGTGAGAGTATTGTGGAAGTATTCATGGATGATTTTTCTGTCTACAGGAATTCTTTTGATAGTTGCTTGCGAAACCTTGATAAAGTTTTGCAGAGATGTGAAGAAACTAACCTTGTTCTTAATTGGGAGAAATGCCACTTTATGGTTAATGAAGGAATTGTATTGGGACATAAAATTTCTGAGAGAGGCATTGAAGTTGATAGAGCTAAAGTTGAAGCTATTGAGAAGATGCCCTATCCAAGGGATGTTAAAGGTATTCGTAGTGTTCTTGGTCATGTCGGGTTTTATAGGAGATTTATTAAAGATTTCTCCAAGATTTCAAAGCCTCTTACTAATCTTCTTCAAAAAGATGTACCTTTTGTTTTTGATGATGATTGTAAGGAAGCTTTTGAAACTCTAAAGAAAGCCTTAACAACTGCTCCTATAGTTGAACCTCCCGATTGGAATTTACCATTTGAAATTATGTGTGATGCTAGTGATTTTGTCGTAGGCGCTGTTCTTGGACAGCGAGTAGATAAAAAATTAAATGTTATTCATTATGCTAGCAAGACTCTTGATGCTGCTCAAAGAAATTATGCTACTACCGAAAAAGAATTGTTAGTCGTAGTCTTTGCTTGTGATAAATTTAGATCTTATATTGTTGATTCAAAAGTTACAATTCATACCGATCATGCTCGCAATTAGATACCTTATGACAAAGAAAGATGCTAAGCCGAGGCTTATTAGATGGGTGCTTCTTTTGCAAGAATTTGATTTACATATTGTAGATAGGAAAGGTGCTGATAATCCTGTTGTCGATAATTTGTCTAGATTGGAAAATATTGTTTATGACCCCGTTCCCGTTAATGATAGTTTTCCAAATGAACAATTGGCTGTAATAAAGGTAAGCTCGCGAGACGAGTCCTTGGTATGCCGATTATGCTAACTTTATTGTTTCCAAGTACTTGCCTCCAACCTTTTCAACTTTCAGCAGAGGAGGAAATTCTTTTATGACTTGAGGCATTATTTCCGGGATGACCCACACTTATATAAAGAAGGAGTGGATGGTATTCTGCGAAGGTGTGTTCCCGAATATGAACAACAAGAGATATTGAGTAAATGTCATGGTAGTGCTTATGGAGGACATCACGCCGGAGATAGAACCGCGCAAAAGGTTCTACAATCAGGTTTTTATTGGCCAACTCTCTTCAAAGATGCAAGGAAGTTTATTTTATCTTGTGATGAATGTCAAAGGGTTGGTAATATCTCCAGACGCAATGAAATGCCTATGAATTATACTCTTGTTATTGAACTGTTTGATTGTTGGGGATTTGACTTCATGGGACCTTTTCCCTCTTCAAAAGGTAACACTCATATACTTGTTGCTGTTGATTATGTTACTAAATGGGTGGAAGCCATACCTACAAAAAGTGCTGATGGTGAGACCTCTTTAAAAATGCTTTTAGATGTTATTTTTCCTAGATTTGGAGTACCTAGATATATTATGACCGATGGAGGTTCTCATTTTATTCATGGAGGTTTTAGAAAAACTCTTGCTAAGTATGGTATTAATCATAGAATTGCTTCCGCTTATCACCCTCAAAGTAGTGGTCAAGTAGAACTATCAAATAGAGAAATTAAATCTATCTTGCAGAAAACCGTTAAGAAATCTAGAAAGAATTGGGCTAGTAAATTAAAAGACGCACTATGGGCTTATAGAACTGCTTATAAAAACCCCATGGGAATGTCACCTTATAAAATGGTTTACGGAAAAGCTTGTCATTTACCTTTAGAACTAGAACACAAAGCTTATCTAGGCTGTTAGAGAATTAAATAAAGATCCTAAACTTGCCGGTAATAAGAGGTTGCTACAATTAAGTTCTCTAGATGAATGGAGAAGTGAAGCTTATGCAAATGCTAAACTCTTTAAAGAAAAAGTTAAAAAATGGCATGATAGAAGGATCATCAAAAGAGAATTTAATATTGGGGATAAAGTCCTATTGTATCGGTCTCGTCTCGCATTCTTTGCAGGGAAATTGCTCTCGAAATGGGAAGGACCATATGTTGTTGAGGAGGTGTATCGTTCGGGAGCAATTAAAATTAGCTCTCTCCAAGGCAATGCTACGCAAGTGGTGAATGGACAAAGACTCAAGCATTATATCTCGAGTGATTCTTATAATGTTGATGTTGATATTATTCAAGTGGAAACACCGGAGGCTTTCATCAAAGGACAAATTGACAAATCCGCCGTAACTCGACTTTGAATAGGTAACAAGCATCGGTAATGAAAATTTCGCGATTTACTTTCCGAACATTATTTTTGCTGTTTTTGGAAAATAAGAAAAATTACGAGATCGAAACAGAGTGGAAAGGACGCACGAGGGCGTGACACCACGAGCCGGCGCGGCTCGGCTCGGGCCCGCGCCGACCTATGGTGGCACCGCCTCGTCGCCCCTTTCCGACTCTAGTTCGATCTGGTACTTTCCGTTTGTTCTGAAAACTTTTACTATAAAATCCCCCGGACCCCTGGAGGTCCGTATATCGTTTTCTCGACGTGTTTTGTTCCGAGCTGTTTCTGCCAGGATCTATTTTCAATCTAGGAGCACCATGGCCTCCGACAACAAGGGCAAGGGGCTTTCGAAGGAAGAAGTGAAAAGGGTGTCGTCAAAACAAGAGCAACAAGCTGTGGGGAGTAAGCAAGTCTTGGTGGGATCTGTTGATACTCGACGTTCTTTCTCTCATAACTTGCAGGGACCTTTACCCCCTGCTCTTGGCTTCGACTCTTTACCTGTGCTGGAAGAAGCTCTACGGACTACCAATGAGTTTTGTGGTCAATACCGGGCTCTAAGAAGAGAAGTGGAGATACTCAGGGAGGAGAATCACCGGCTCCGTAGAATGTTGGGATACTACTTGATGCCCGTCACAGGTTCGCCATCGCCGACTTCAGATAACAATGAATCTCTTCGAGACTTAGTGCAGATTTGCCAAGCTGAGAAGTCGAAGCCGAAGGAGGTCCGTAAGAAGCGCATGAGGGATTCATCACCACCATCGCCAAAGGAGTAATCCAACATCGGTATTGGCATCCCCTTGGTTTGTTCCAAGCTTGGGGGAGTGCCGCGGTATCACATTATCATTACCTTTTACTTTTTACTATCAAGTAGTGTCATATCATGAGTAGGGAAGTTATCGTATGAGATGGGTTGCAATGTGGAAGTATCTCTCCTTTAGTTTGTCTATGTATCCCTTGGTGTGAGTTATCGTTATGGAATATTAATGAGAAGTCTTATCATTTACATATTGCACACCTTATTTTAGTTCGCAATTTCTACTATATGATTGATCTTGATTTTAGTATTGGTACCACTTTGGGAGCATTAAGTAAATCTATTTGGTTTTGGCAAACTTAGCAATGGTCAATAGCAACAACACTTTGAGTTTAAGAAGAATAGAGGAAACAAATGTAGAAGATGTTATTATCTTTCTTATCGAGTCCTTAGCTTAGTATTCTAAAGTTAAAACTGTTTGTGCTTACAAGTAAGATGCATGATTGTTTCTATCACATGTATATTTGTTTGTTTCCCTCAACTCCTATGCTTGCTCGTTTAACCTTGCTAGCCAAAGACTCGTACTCGAGAGGGAATACTTCTCGTGCATCCAAACCCGAACCCAAACCTATGCCATTTGTGTCCACCATATCTACCTACTCGCATGGTATTTTCTCGCCATTCCAAGTAAATACTTCATGTGCTACCTTTAAACAATTCAAAATTTATTACTTCTTATTTGTGTCAATGTTTTATAGCTCATGAGGAAGTATGTGGTGTTTTATCTTTCAGCCTTGTTAGGCAGCCTCCACTAATGGACTAGTGGCTTCATCCACTTATCCTATAATTTTGCAATAAGAGTCGGCAACGGGGTTCCCAACCCCAATTAATCAACTTTCATTAATAATTCTCTTCACATGTTTTGCCTCTGATTCATCGTTAAGCAACTTAATTTTGCAATAGACACTCCTCCATGGTATGAGATTGTTGGAAGGCACCCGAGGATTCGGTTAGCCATGGCTTGTGTAAGCAAAGGTTGGGGGAGTGTCATCCTTAAATAAACTAAAATACATGTGTAAACAAAAGAGAAGAGGGATGATCTACCTTGCCGGTAGAGATAACGTCCTTCATGGGAGCCGCTCTTTGGAGGTCTCGTTTGGCAAGGGGGTTAGAGTACCCGCTACCGGCCGTTGACAACAACAAACGCCTCTCAAAACTTTACTTTTATTCTCTTCATATGATTTCAAAACTGAAAAAGCTCTAGCACATGATTTAATCTCTGCTTCCCTCCGCGAAGGGCCTGTCTTTTACTTTATGTTGAGTCAGTAAACCTATTTCCCTCCATCTCAAGCAAGCATTTGAGTTGTTGTGATCAAACTATTATATTGTGATTTGCTTCATCATGTTTTTATTCTTTCTTGTTCAAGTACAAGTTTTTACCTCGAATGAATATAGCTTTGAAAGTCATCAATGATTAATATGATTGAGTATGCAAGTTTACCATAAGCTTTTAATATGAGAGCGCTCGCTCAATAGATAAAGTATAATCTCGTTAACTCGTTCTCTGACCAAGAACAAAGTTTGCCATCACCGATTATGATTCCTTATGCACCTTTAATTGTGATTACCTTATACTTGTTTCAAGTTGAGTTATATGAGGAAGTTGTTTACTATAATGTCTTGTGTGAATGAATATGATGCTTCTTGTCCGTATTTTATTTATCGACTCTTCACTCCATAAACATGTGGTCCTATTTACCGAGTTCAGTTTCGCTTGGGGACAAGCGAAGTCTAAGCTTGGGGGGAGTTGATACGTCCAATTTGCATCACTATTTTATATCATAATTTGTTGTTATTCATTGATATATTTCATATTGGGACACAATACTTATGTTATTTCATCTATTTTGCATGTTTCATGATTATTTGGAGATCGAGCACCGGAGCCGGGATTCTCGCTGGAAAAAGCACCGTCAGGATGCAATATTTCGGAAGATCAACTCGTGGAAGGAAGTTTTACCAAAAATCCTATTTTTCCGGATGTCGGAGGAAGCCGTAAGGGGGAGCCAGCCTGGACCCAAGGTGGGCCCACACCATAGGGTGGCGCGGCCCATGGCTCCGGCCGCGCCACCATGTGGTGTGGAGCCCCCTCGGCCTCTTTCGCCTCCTTTTCTTCGCGAAACCCTTCGTCCCGAAGACCTAAGCCACAGAGGAATCCTCACGAAGGGTTACAGCCCGCCTCTGCGGGGCGGAGAACACCGGAGAGAAAAGAGCTCTCCGGCGGGCAGTGAATCCGCCGGGAAATTCCCTCCCGGAGGGGGAAATCGACGCCATCGTCACCGCCATCGAGCTGGACATCATCTCCATCACCATCATCATCATCTCCACCATCATCACCGCCATCTACACCGCTGGACATCGTCACCGCTGTAGCAATTTGGGTTTGATCTTGATTGTTTGATAGGGGAAACTCTCCCGATACTGGTTTCTACTTGTTGTTGATGCTATTGAGTGAAACCATTGAACCAAGGTCTATGTTCAGATTGTTATTCATCATCATATCACCTCTGATCATGTTCCATATGATGTCTCGTGAGTAGTTCGTTTAGTTCTTGAGGACATGGGTGAAGTCTAAATGTTAGTAGTGAACTATGGTTGAGTAATATTCAATGTTATGATATTTAAGTTGTGGTGTTATTCTTCTAGTGGTGTCGTGTGAACGTCGACTACACGACACTTCACCATTTATGGGCCTAGGGGAATGCATCTTGTACTCGTTTGCCAATTGCGGGGTTGCCGGAGTGACGAAACCTGAACCCCGTTGGTATATCGATGCAGGAGGGATCGCAGGATCTCGCAGTTTAAGGTCTGTGGTTAGATTTATCTTAATTACTTTCTTGTAGTTGCGGATGCTTGCAAGGGGTATAATCACAAGTATGTATTAGTCCTAGGAAGGGCGGTACATTAGCATAGGTTCACCCACACAACACTTATCAAAACAATGAAGATTAATCAACCGTATGTAGCGAAAGCACTAGACTAAAATCCCGTGTGTCCTCGAGAACGTTTGGTCATTATAAGTAAACAAACCGGCTTGTCCTTTGTGCTAAAAAGGATTGGGCCACTCGCTGCAATTATTTCTCTCGCATTTTACTTACTCGTACTTTATTCATCCGTTACATCAAAACCCCCCGAATACTTGTTTGTGAGCATTTACAGAGTGAATCCTTCATCGAAACTGCCTGTCAACACCTTCTGCTCCTCGTTGGGATCGACATTCTTACTTATCGAAGATACTACGATACACCCCCTATACTTGTGGGTCATCAATGATCTTCATGTTCATCTTGATCAATTGTTTGATCCCTGCACACAAACAAAATCAACACAACATTATGCCAAGTGGCAATGCCACTTGGCAGGTTAGCAAAAATAATGAATCAGGAGAGGATATGAACAAGGCTGCCGAGCTGATCCATCTCACCACCAAGTTCCAAGCCAAGTGCATAGCATCAGGCTACACACACACAGCCTGCTCACAGGGCTGTGTGCATGGAGCACAACACACACACACAGCTAGTGAGTCACCCAAACATGCCAGGCTCAGCTGTCGACCAGGGAAGGAATGGCTGGTCATATATAAGCTTTTCACAGCCAAAACCCTAGCCATTTGCTTCATCCATCGACAGGCAGCATGGTAAGTCATCAGAAATCAAGAACAGCTCAAGAACACCAAGAACGAGTGAACAGCTAGAGCACGTTTCACCTATTCCAGTCACCACCAGAAACTAACCAAGATTACAAGCTTGCAAGGAGGAGCAGGGCAAGCCAACCAAAACCACCAGAAGAAATCCTCTACACCAACACCCAATTTCTAGGAGCTGGAGTGAGGTATACACATCTTCATGAACAAACCAGATGGTTTTGTTCATAAATTGCACAGGCATGACCACAAGCACACAAAGGGTGGGGTAACCCTGTTTTGATCATCACTTGGTCAGAGACCAAGTGTAACCTGGTAGAAATGGCAAGGACCAGGGATCAATCAAGCCTATACCCATGGTTATGCCAACCAGAATAGTGGTAGCATCTTCCAAATGGAAACGAGGAAAGAAAACCATCCCGAGAGACTTATCCAAGTATAACCAGACTACACTAGTCCTTTTAAGACCATCAGAATATAGACATTTATATGTCTATTTTCATTTCAACATCAAATAACCTAGCAGCCTATGAAAGACTACCTGGATTAGTGCACAGAAGCATCCAACAGGGGTAGGAGCAACCATTTCTAGCAGACACAGCCTGCTAGGGTCACAACAACTACTTAGCCACACAAGAAAGTCACCAAAGCAGTATATCATTACCCAGAAGGGTTCAAATGGAGCTAGGGTTCCCAACAGATGTTGGCATCCCTCTAGCTCAATCAAATTAACTGTCGGATGATCACAATCGCAAGCGGTTCACATCATTTATCCACTTAGCCAAGCAAGACAACACACATAAATGAATATACAAGAAGTCAATACACTGTAGCTTTGCAAATGATCCAGAGGATCACTGCAAGCATCAACAGATGCTTGAGAAAGCACCAGCACACACCAGGCCAAGCCTGTGTGATGCACACACAACACAGTGAGAGCAATAGTGAGGCACAATTATGAAACAGCAACATCTACAAGCAAATGATGATCATGTAATCATCAGCAGCTTGCTAAAGCATGCCAGCACATGCTAGAGCCAACCTAGCAACAAATCATGGATCATTTGACTAACACAACACCAATTCATCAACAGCTGCTTCACAGCTAATCACATAAATAATTTATGATTGTATCCAGAAGCACATCAAATGCTTAATGAATCATTGGATCATAATACACCAGACTAAACATATAAATTCATCATCTGTATAACACGGATAAGCCACCAGTGATAATCAATTGAGCATAATCATAAATCTGAGCACCAGAATAAGCCACAATGGCTCTGACACTTGCAAACTTGCAAGAAATTGCACACTGTAATCAAGCCAGGGTATCACACATGAACACATTTGAATAACTGGCAAATATAGCATCATGAACAGAGGCACAGGGAAGCAGCAGCAGCACATGCATAGGCAGAGAGCAATAGCACCATAGAATAGCAGCAGCACCACCACACAGCAGTACACGCACATCTACATCAAGCACAATAGCAGAGCACATAGGGTGTAGCAGCAGCGCATTTGATAGATGCCAGGACATACAGAGGAAGGAGAAGAGGTAGAGTAGGTGGCGTAAGGGGAAGGAGAGACACGTACCAGGGAGGAGATGGTCGACACGACCATGGCGGCCATGGCGGCGCATGCCAGGGAGCACGGCGGCACCAGGCCTGGCCAAGCCAAGCCATGGCGACCACCGCAAACCCCAGCACAGCACCATGCGCCCAGGAGAGTGCCAGGAAGAAGGTCCACGGCTTCTCCAGCGCACGGCGGCGATGAACGCCGAGAGCCTGGCGCACTAGAGGGTCGAGGACGAGCGAACGGGGACGCGAGCGTCAGATCGATGCGGACCACCGTGTCCACCGTCGAAAGGCGGTTCAGATCCACCTGATCTCGCCGGCGGCGACGGCCGGAGTAAGCCGGAGTAATTCGGCGACGGCGCGCAGCGACCACGGCATCGCGAGAGAGAGATGAGAGGTAGGGTTTCGCGAGGAAGAAGAGAAAGGGGTCGGTGCGACCGACCGAGCCCAAGGGTGGCTCGGGTTAGGGTTAACCCGCTGGGCCACACCGACGTGTGGGCCTGGGGGCAATTCGGTCATTTCATAATTCCATTTAAATACGTAAACTTTGAAATTGTATAAGAAATGTTTAATAGCTCTAAAAAAATAATTAAAAATATGAAAACTGATCAGCATAAAATTCTCTACCTGAATAAAATACAAAAGGGAATTTTTGAAGACAATTAAGAATAAGTCTTAATTTGATGATTAAAATAAATGATTTAAATCACACATATTATTTTCAATAATGAAAATAAGTCCATTAATGCCTTTGGACTTTAAAAAAACCCTTGACAACATTTCAAGGTTGTATTTTACTTTAAATAAAGTATCCCCAAATTATTCTTAGTATTAACCTCTTACATGAAATAATAACGACATCGGAAGGGGGGAACAAACCCTAAAACTGGAATCATGCATACTTGCTTCTTTAACCATTGCCCTTATCGGACAATGATGCTATTTTTCAGAACTAGAGGACAAGGGTCAGTCCACACCATCCAACCGCAAAACTTTGCGGTGTTCGAGCAAGTTCATCGCTTGCTCATGTCATTTGAGTATCTTTATCAAATTACTTGCAAAGTACTATGATTACCACTATTGCATAAAAACCAAAACCACTACTTTCATAACTATGAATATGACTATGTGGTTGGCAATGGAACAATGGATTGTGTTGATATGGTGGAGGTTCCATTGCAAGGGTTATATCCATCTAGGATTAACAACAAATGTCGTCCAGTGATTCTTGTGCCGTAATACCCGTGTTAACCATAAGATCCGGAGTGGGACGGAGTAGTCAAAAGTGTTTCCACCTCTCGTTCATCAACGGATGCGCTTTACCGTAGTACACTTGTAATCCAAGGGGGCAAGCTGGTGAGGCTGGGGAGTCCTAAGTCCCCACGGCATTGTCCGTAGTACACTTGTCGCCCGAAGGAGCAAGCGGTGAGGCTGGGGAGTCCTAAGTCCCCACGGTATTGCGGTCTAGGATGGGTTGCAGCCTACCGGCGTAGGAATGTATGGTAGAGCCCCGCATTGACGTCGTGGTCGGGGTCCACCCCGAAATCTACGGGAATAATGGGACCGGCGTGGACCCAGGGTCGGGGCATGCAACAAAGGGTGGGTGTTCGAGGTAGCGGAGGAACATGATTGGCTAGACCTTATACCGGGCCTCACACCATAGGAAGTGTGGACGGGAAAGCTGCCCGCTTGGCACCAAGGTTAAGATCTCTTATGGGTAAAGCAACACACCTCTCGAGAGTGTAAAGAACCGTGACCTGTCACTCCCTGTTCCGGGATATGGAACTGCGAACGCGGCCGGAAAGGAGCTCCATGAATTTCTAGTAAACCGGTGAAGGCTGACGGACATAGCTCTTTGAAATAAAAGCAATCTCTTGAATAAATGATTATCAAAACCTGCATTGGTATTAGACTTTCTGGTCTAATATCGTAGCTAGTGCATTAAACACCTCTTATCTATAATGAACTTGTTGAGTACGCTCGTACTCATCCCACTCTTAAATCCCTTGCTTAGATTGTCCGAATCGTCCGGAGGAGGACTACGACAACCATGAAGGAGCCGAGATCATCGGCTATGAAGAACCGGACCTCTCCGGAGGTATTGAAGGCGTAGACTACCTCATAGTCTACGGAACCGGGGAGGCTTCCGGAGGAGATCAAGCCTAGAAGCACCGAGTAGTAGTATTAGCCGAGCGGTGCGAACTCTTAGTACTTAGTTGCTCGAGGAAATAAATGTATAACTTAATGAGACTTCTATATTGTAAGCTAAGTTGGGTTCGCCTCGAACTCGGGAGTATCCCTCTTAGGACCCAAGAGGAGCTCCGAGACGATATGTGTATTATGCTTGTAATAATAAATGAATGAGTTATGGACCTCGCTATGTTCGTTGTACTACTGCGAGGGATGTAATATTTGCGGAATGGTACTTCGTGAATGTTATATCAACGACTGGCATACTACAACATGCAGTGGTATGCAGGGTCAACACACCCTAGATCTGGGTCTCCTGGATCGGACGATGGCGACGCTACCTGCGTCGTTCTACCTCTTGGGGCATCGTTTTTGGAGCAGCTGCTGGATGGTGGCGGATGTTGGTGGAGTGGTATTCATCTACCACATCGACTGCGCTGAGTCTCGGTGGCATGGTGCTGCGGGGTATCGACGACAGGCCTTGCAAGGTCAATGCGATGATCCCTCTTGAAGATGGAGTCGAGGAAGACGGCGGTAGCAGCTTCTGTAGCGTGTGCGTTGGTGTGCGTTGGGAGTCTGCTTGACTGGATGTGCTTCTCACCTGCTATTGGGCGGCTTGGGAAGGCATTTGGTTTTTGGATGATGTGAGTTGGTGTATTGTCACCCCATTCATCCCTCTGTAGGTTTAGCGAGGTGGCTTCGAGTTTGATCTTTTGTTTTGCTCTTGTAAGATGTTGTGAATAATAATCTAATAAAAAAAGCCGTGTGCATCTCTTGGATGCAGAAGCTAGGGCGATACTTCCCCCATTTCGAAAAAAAACCTATACTTGTACTCGTGTAGCTGTACTTGTACTCGTGCTCTATATGCAACTGTAATCATGTTTTGTATTGAACTGTGCTCGCATGTTTACTGTGTTGTACTCGTCTTTTTCGATGTACTCGTGTTGTGTATGTAATGGTATTCGTGCTTATATGCAACTCTACTCGAGCGTTCACGAAGTTGTACTACTCGTCATTCGGACACTCGATCAAATCTGTACTTCGATGTACGTCGACATGTTTCTCATGTTGGCATCCTGCAAGCTTGCTAGCTAGTAGCTACAATTGGAAGTCAAGCTAGCTAGTTCTGCGCTGATTTTTTTTTGCATGATGGTGTCCCGCGCGCGCAGGAGTGTTTCGCATGCGCCGGTGTCATGCGCGAAGCATACGTGCGAGTCGCGCGGGAGCCGTACACGCGCGGGAGCTGTACTTCCGCATCCTATACGCCCACCGGAGTTGTGGGTTCGTTCGTTTGCTGAGAAGCCAACACGCATTAGACGTAGATTAATTACGCGGGAGGAAGTTACCTTCGTGGAGGTTGGCCTCCAAGTAGTCCTACCCGATTTATATTTACTAAGTACTTATAAATTGCGATATGATCGGTACCTCGTACATCTTGGATGAACAGCGTTGGAAAAACCGGTGCGTCAGATAAAACCCGTAAGTGGATGTCAGCGATTTTTTCGAACATAGGTACTGCGAATATCTGATTAAACTTAGTCCAACAATAAGTTAGGTAGTTATCCCATCCCTAAGTTATAGACAAATACTGTGCGGGTAAGTTTACTTTATACTATTCATCTTAAACTTGTTATTTTTCCTAAGCTACATACTTTTAAATTTGAGCATGAAAACTAACACGCACATACATATGTGCGTCCTCTATACGCAAAATTTTTGTTCAGAATTTTTGAAGCTCTAGATATACGATGTTTTGGCTGCTACAAAACAACAGGTTCCAATGGACCTAGGTTCTCCTGTGTATTTTCGCTCGACCTGCCTAAACGGGTTCCAATCAGAGCGATCTACTTGTTCGTGGGCCTGGAGATACCAAAGAAATATCCGACTAGAATTATAACTTAGCCCTCTCCGATCACTCGCACAAAAGAAATCGCCGGTAGTACTGTACTTCAACCGGACTGAGGTTCATTTCAAAAAAAAAAAAAAAAAACCGGACTGAGGTTTCAGCTACATTGACCGTGTTTACCCGCTGTCACATGGGTCCATCGGTAGACCTTGCCGCATCGAGCCGACACCAGCGCGTTCGACGTGGCGAGGTTGGCACACGCGGCCACCACGCCGCACCCGCGCAACTCGCTTTCCCCACGCGGCTCCGTCTTCCTCCTATTTCTTCTCCCCTTTCTCGAACTACATCGATCCACTGCCCCTGCTCCCACCCCCTTCTCGAATCTGAGCTGATCTGACCACTCCAGCACCCACAAGAACACGCCAAGGCAGCGTCCGTCCACTCCGCTGCGCGATCCACCGTAAGGAGGTCGCAGCTCGGCTTTGAGGTCTGAGCACATCCTGGTTGGATTGGATCCCTTCCTTTCCTTCCTTGGAGGTCAGTAGTTTCTTCTTCTTGCTGCCCTCAAGCTCGTATGATCTTATAGGGTGTGGAAAACTGGGAATTCAGGGGTAGCATCACCATATTACTAGTTTAGTACTACTACTGCAGTACTGCTAGTATCAGACCTGCTTAGTAGCAGTTCAAAAAAAAAAAAAAAAAACCCTGCTTAGTAGAGCATGCCTAGGGTATGCGTGTGTCAGGCAGGCTCATGACTTTTGCTCAAGAGTCATTTTCCCTGGCGTGATCTGGCATTGCGCCGTGTGCAGACCGAAACATGGTTTGTCAGTCTGTGTTCTTAGTTCTGTTTTTTATAATCCCTCAAATGGAGCGTCAGAGCGAACGTCGTGAATCTGATGCTGAAATAGGATAGTATGAACTGGTGAACACGCCGCTGTGCTGAAACATGCTGTGTTGGGAACAAATATCATTCGTCGCAGAAAGCTTTACTTTCGTTGAATATGATGGTTCATCATGTAACATTGTAACAAGTCATGTTTCATAAGTGATAACTGCTTTTAACTTGAGGGAATTCTAGTGCTCATGATACAGTGTAGCTCATATTATTTTCTCCTTGTATTCAGTCTAGCTCATACTCAAGATGGAGGAAGAGAAGAAGTCAAAGGATGAGATACACCTCAAGATCAAGAGCAAGGACAAGTCATCGGACAATGCAGAGGACGAGAAGAAGGAGATCGAGATAGAAATCGACGCCAAGGTTGTGGAGAAGGAAGAGGTGAAGGGTGATTCTGGCGATGGTTCAAAGTCTCTGGCCAAAAGTAAAGAAACTAAGAAAGGCAAAGAGAAAGAGAAGAAAAAGAAGTCTGAGAAGCATGAAGAAGACGATGAGAAGGTAGGTAAGAAGGATATAAAGAAGAAGCCGGAGAAGCATGAAGAAGAAGATAAGAAGGAAAGCAAGAAGTCAGAGAAGCATGAAGACGATGAGAAGGCAAACAAGAAGGATAAAAAGAAGAATCCAGAGAAGCATGAAGACGATGACAAGGTAGATAAGAAGGACAAAAAGAAGAAGCCGGAGAAGCATGAAGATGATGACGATGAGAAGGCAAGTAAGAAGAAGTCAGAGAAGACTGAAGACGATGAGAAGGCAAGTAAGAAGGATAAGAAGGAGAAGGATAAGAAAAAGAAAGAAGATGGCGCCGAAGGCTCTGAAATGGAGAAGGCCAAGAAGGGAAAAGGCAGCAAGGCCGAAAGCAAAGACAGGGACCTCGCTGAGGATAAAGATATCATCAAGAAGAATGCAGAAGTTGCAGGAGTAGAGAGCAACAATGATTCTGCATCTGGAGGTTTGGGCACAAGAGAGATCAAGTTCACAGATGCTGATTCACAGAAAAAAGAAACTGATATTTCTGAAGAGAAAAAGGACGGCAAGGATAAAAGAAAGAGAGAGAAGGAGAAGAAACAGGATGAGAAAATTAACGAGAAGGGTGTGCAAGGCAAGAAGGAAGATAAAGAGAAGGCAAATAAGAAGGATAAGACAGATAAAAAGGAAGAAGACAAGAAGAAAGAGAAAGAAGCAAAGAACAAGGATGGTGATGAGGAGGAGGAAGAAGGTAAGAAAGACAAAGCGACGAAGGATAAGAAGAAAGATAAGACTGACAAGAAGGAAGAAGGTAAGAAGAAAAATAAGGACAAGGATGGTGATGATGATGGGGAGGATGAAGGCAAGAAAGATAAAGAGAAGAAGAAGAAGAAAGACAAGGGCGCCAAAGAGAAGACAAACGATCCGGCAAAGCTTAAGAAGAAACTGGAGAAAATTGACACAAAGTTACAAGACCTACATGCTGAAAAGGAAGACATCCTGAGGCAGCTCAAGGGGCTGGAACTGGAAGCAGGAAAGACCACTGAAGAGAAGAAGCCTGTACAGATACTGGAAGAGAGTGGGAAGAGCAACACCAAGGAAGAGGATCTTGTTGCTGCACCCTGATCTTTTGAAGCTCTTTCTAAGTTGTTCACACCTGTTGTATTACGGTTGTAAGTTGTAACACGAATTCTGCTCTGGATATGTGCGTGCATTTCTCTGTGCAGTAAATAACTCTATATAGCTTAAGTATAAGAACATATACAAGTGTATGATTGTATTTTTCTCACTCCCGAAAGATGAACTTTGTAACTCTTGACTATGGGTCAATGAATCACAAAGATGTTTGCTTTCTTAGTCCTCTCCTTCTGCGGACATGTACTTTGCTATTATACCATGAATCACATTATATTCCGTATTGTCAATAGTGAGATCCTATGACCACGGTAATTTCTGGTGATGTTCTGTAAATACAATTCTGTTACTCTATAATTGCGTATTTGACTCACAAGGACAATATATCTTTGCATATAATACAGCATGTTTCATCATGAGTATACTATACTGTAATTGCGTGAAATGTTTGAGAAAATGTTACAAAATATTTGTGTCCAAACAAAATTCAGTTATAATCGGAGTGTACATGTGTTGAGAAGTGAAACATACGCAAGACCTCTTAGTCCTTGTAAAAAATAAGAACTCATGTTTTCTTGTAAAAGAAAAGACCTCCTAGTTTGCACCAATACTATGGAAAACCTCAAATTCTTTTTTTTTATTTTTTTAAAAAATATTTGAATGTTTTAGATTTTTTTAAAAAAATACATAGACGTAGAGAATGTTGTAATCTGCTAGTGTGTAAATTTTCAGAATTAAATACATTATATTTTTCCCTCGGTAAAAATGACAAAGTGTCACAAAATGACGAAATCTAGATTTTAGTACTGTTCATTACTATTCACCGATGATGAAATCAAGATTTGTCATTTTTACTGAGCCCAAAATACAACATATTTCAGTCTGAAAAATTACATACTTGTAGATTACAATATTATCTACATCACAGTATTTTTTTTCAAAAAAATTAACATGTTTAAAGTGAAATTTTTATAGATTCAAAATATGGCCTACATGTAGCCCGGGCTACAAAAGTTAACTCTCACTATGAACTTTGAAAGTATGCTTTACAGTTCTTAATGGTAGGGTTACAATTTACTCTGCAGATGGTCCATGAAAAAAGTGCGCTGACGAGTTTCTTGAAGAATTATGTGCTAAGGATGAAGAATATTATTTGGGACCGACTAGAGTTTTCAGATAGTTCTCCACATTGTCCAAGCCGCACATCTCCTTCACCACAGGCATGATTGCGGGAACTTCTAACTCAAAGAAGGAAGGCGAAGAAGATCCTGACACAGAACAGTGGATATCCTTCCTTGCTGCGGCAATCGCATTCCTTGTTGCACAGTGAACTGAGGCTGCAAGAAACAAAGGCGGCTCCCCAGATGCTGCGACAAATAAAGGCCAAAAAATGCATGAATACTTTATAACAGATATCATGAATTGTTTTGTGGACTTATAACATCTTATCCCATGCTAGGAACCTAGAAGGCTAGAAGGAAAAATAGAACTAGCTCATTTGGGCGCATGCTCATAGATATCAAACCAGGGGAGAAACTAAATACCTTTTGAAGATAGCACTCTGTTTTTATGAAATCCACTGTTAAGAAGCTCAACATTGAACTGCCGAGGGATGGTGTCCACAGTTGGGATCTTGTATGTCCAAGTTCCATCCGAGGTAACCAGCCCATCCGAATTGGTGACGTACTCCTCGCTCATGAAATAACCAATTCCCTGAACGAAGGCTCCTTCCACCTGAAGTGTCGTGATAGGGCAACAGCAGAAGATATTGAGACACTTTGTATGCAAATAACATCAGTTAATAAAATGTGCTCTCTGTCGATGTCCATGTGGACATGATTATATAAACATACTGAAAAGAAATGAACAACCAATGCCAAAAACTAAGGGTGTGTTTGGTTGATGCCTATACTAGCCCTACCAAATATTTGGTAAGAGTTGGCTGCCAAAATTTTGGTTAAGGAATCCTTGGCCCACGTTTTGCCAACTTTTTGGCAAAAATTTGTGAGGGAGAGAGATGGGCATGCATTGGCAGCCAAAACTTTGGGTACAAACCAAACAATAACCACAACTCTATGGGCAACCAATTTTTTGGCGGGGCAACTTGGGGAACCAAACCAAACACACCCTAAGCACCAGACAGTAAACCAATAGAACTAAAACATGCATATTGTAGCATCCCATAAAACTATATTGTGCTAATTTTAAAGTTTAATATAATTGTACTAATTTTAAAGTTTAATATAATAGAATTAATCCAGGACCTGCTATCTGAAATGACTGGAAGACTTTCAGATGGCCAGGTTTTGACTGACCAATTAAGGATGTTGACACGTAAACAACAGTTAGAATAGAGTGAGACCGGTTACACCCACCTGCCCCAAGTCCACAGCAGGATTTAAGCTCTGGCCACAGTCATATATAAGATCACTACGCAGAATTGTAGTTGCTCCAGTGAGAAGATCAATCTCTACCTGCAAATACCCAATATAAATATCTTCATGTGAAGGCGTGCATATTTCAATTTTGTACAATCTACTATCCGAGACTAGAGTAAACTAAGGATACCTCACTAGCAGCAGCTCCATAGTTCAGGTATGAACCAGAAGCCCCAGGGATGTAGTATTCTCTTGCTGATAAATCCACAGCAGCCATTTTTGCCTGTACATTGAAATGTGATATCTTAATACCAATGAATACATTACTGAGTAATGCATATGCGTGCATTCGATGATAGCAACCAGAGATGCACAAATTTCTGTGCGTGACTAACTTCTAAAACAGAGTAGGATAAGACCATCCTGATTATAGTTGCTATAAACTAAAGTTGTTATTATCATATCAATACCTGTAAAATTAGTCCATCCCATGAAACTCTCCCTTGCTTTTCTTGCAATTTCTCCTTGAGAGGTTTCAGCCTGTCAACCATGATACTGCAGGCACGACGAACTGCTTCACAGCTGCTTTCTGATGTGGTACTCCCTGCAGTCCACCCTCCCTGTACAGCACTTAACGTGTCTGCTTGAATAACTCTTACTCTTTCCAACAGGTCTTCACTTTGATCAGACCACAACTGGCCAAGACCAAATGCTGCCATCTGCTTCACTTTTGTCCAAAGCCCCTGGCCTATCTCAATGCCTCCAACTTCAACAACAATGGATCCATCGTTAAGAATAGACACTTTTCCAGGGGTTGGTCGAGATGAAACTTTATGCGCTATTGTAACAAAAGAAAGGCCCCGCTTTTTCCACTGGCTGCTTTTGTTGAAGGCCTGAACCATTTCCAAACGATGTTGGTAATTTGCTGATGCAGTCAATTGATTGCAGATAGAGGGAAGCGTATACCCCAAGGCATCTTCCATGCACTCACTGTGAAACAAAGCAAGGCTCTCCACTGTGTGAATATTTCTCTGCCTTACCAATTTAGCATCAGTAGAGAGAGTTGATGCCACATGTTCGATAATAGCTTCAGCAACATAAGAACCTTGCACTTCCCCAGGGCCCCGCATTGCAGACCTCGTTGAAAAGTTTGTTTTGCAGATCTTTGCATCATATGAAAAGGCACCCCAGTTATATTTCTTTAGTGCCTCTATGAAATTATGAGGAATAGTCGGACTAATATCCATGGTCATTCCCGCGTTTATGAACAAATCTACATGCAATGCTGTGATCTTTCCATCTGATTTGAATCCTATTGAATAGCATATTTTCATGGGATGCCGACCTCCAGTCATGATCATGTCAGTCTTGCGATCAAGATACATGCGAACAGGACGACGCAACTTAAAAGCTGCAAGTGCACAGGCCGTCGCCACCTAAAATTAACATACATGTAATTAGTGTTCTGATACTTTATGCTAACTCAATAAACTTTTACAAAACGATGATACATAAAATCCTTCTGAAACACTGAACTTAATATAATATTCAAATGAGACATGTTGAAGATTCTTTAACATTTTTGTTAGAAAATATAGTGGGGACAGTAAGTGTCATTTAGCAGCAAGATTGAAGTCACCCTTCCCTCCTACATGTATTACTTGAAAATTTTACATGAAGTATATCTTTGAGAAATTGCCAGATCAAACTGAATCTTGTTAAATGAGACAGTTCAGCTTCAGTATTCAGCGTAACAATGCCACGGAGGAAACAATGAGAATTCAGTTCTATTATAGTTGAAGCAGCCATCTTTACATGTATGCTTATAAGGAGAAGATATGTCCAGATATTCTTTCTTTTTTGGGTGTGAGGATACTCAAAATTTCATTAAAAAAAACTTCAGGATGATAGCGTCTGCATTTTAAAGCATATCTGGTAGTGGGCAGATATAGCAGAGTTGAACATGCCATTTGTACTTCAAAGAAAATGTTAAGCACAAACTGATAACAAGACCTCATTTCCAGTGTTTCAAAGGCTGTAAGTAATGATGGAACCAATCCTTACTGGTAAAGATCTAACAGCTTTTCCTCCAAAGCCACCACCAACTCTTCTAGTGATAACACGGACATTGTGACAAGGTAAACCGAGGCATTGTGCGATGGTATTTTGTACTGCCTCGGGGCATTGGCTTGAGCTATACACCACCATGCAATTATCTTCATCAGGTACGGCTAGAGCAGTTTGTGTTTCCATGTAAAAGTAATACTGTGAACTAAGTTTCACCTGCATGAAGTGTTTGTCAGCTGTAGCACAGTGTGACAATATCAAAGATATGTAAATAAGAACCTTATAAGAAGATACATAAGAAAGGACTAACCACAAATTAGAACTATCAAGGGAGGCCATGATATGTCAATTGTTCAACAAAAAAAAATTGACTTGTATATTGTGTTGTTCAACAATTAGAATTGGAGTTCGACACTAATAGGTTGGACAAGCTAGAGAGCAGACACAAATCAGAGGAAAAGGAACATGCAAGGAAATAACAGTCCACAAGGACCACAACAGCTCTTTAATCTAAATTACTCTAGGGGAACTAAAGGGTGCTTCAGCACTACCATTTGATATACCAGGTACATGTGGTGTGACTAATGAGTACTAATGTTAGTCAAGTTGAAACTCTTCACTTTTACATAAGAATCAATTCATTCAGAGACTTCGGATGGCTAACAAAGGTATTTAACTTGGAAAAAGCATTAGAAGTTATGGAAGTGTACCTCAGCTGAGTAGATCTTCTGATCAGCTTCTTCCATCCCTTTGGAGAATTCGCCAATCTTTTGCGGAAGGAGAAATGGTGGTGTTTCAAAATAACTGCATCTTCTGACTGCCTCCTCTATCGATAAAATTGGCGTATCCAAAGTTTCTGTGCTGTAGTTAACTACCGCTCGTTTGGCAGCAATATTGGCAAAATTTCGTGTTTCTGCAACCTAAAATGCTACAATCTTCAGTAACTAAACTTAATCCACATTGGCATAAATATAACTTCGTCAAAGATAAGTAAAATATTGTTTTTAAGGTTATTGCAGGTTTCTTCAAATCCAAACAATCAGCGTGAAAGCCATACCACAACACCAAGAGGTTCCCCAGCACATTGAGTAAGCGGACCGCCAAACAGAGTTTCAGGTCCAAATATAGTGCTGGCCCCAACATTGGCACCCTCTTTTGGAATATCTTTAACAGTGATAACTTTCACAGTTTTTAGCTGCTCGAGAGAAGGGTCCAGCTCTATGCTATTCACATGAGCTAAAGGCTTTGTGCTATATATAAATGCTCCATAAAGGCAGTCCTCCGGAGAAGGGATGTCATCCACATATACAGCCTCACCTATGTATAATGATTCTGCTATCAGCACCATAATTTACTATATGCAAGATCGGGGCATGAAATCAACTGCCACTGATTACAAGTCACATAAATAAAACTTGAAAATAAACGTTAAGAAAAGACTCGTCATTACATATACAATGCAGATGGAAGAACGGAAGATAAATCGTGCCAATGAACAACACAGGCAAGGAACACAACATGCTATTTAAAAATACTTCTAAGTTATGTACTTATATAAATAAGGAACTACCAATTCATTGCCCAAAAGTTTAAGATTACGAATGGCTACAAAAAGAAACTGTGAAGTGCATACCAGAGGCTTGGAGTTCTGCTCCAACTTTCTTGGTTGGTATGCCAACTGGGAGATAATCTTTACTTATTTCAACAATCTGTTTGCACGAGTCAAGTATGTGGTCATTGTTATACATACCAGATTTCACACAATTAGTTTCCTTAAGCGAAACATCGAGGTTTACACTGTGTGGGGAATTTGAATTTCCATTGGTGCCAGAAGCTACAAAGTCATTTAGACGGACTGCTTTTGCAGGCTTCACATTTCCTTTGGTTGCTGGGTAAAGAAAACTAAACAGAAAGGCAACTGCCAAGCTTGATCTATAAGCAGAATGTGGTGTGCCTTCTTTTGGAACAATGGTTTTCTTAAGAACTCTGCATGCTTCAAGTAGGAGTGATGCACTAACGGGTTTACCAACTAAGCACTTCTCAACATCTGTAGCCCTGATAGCATGCTGGGTTCCATATGCACCAAAAGCCAGCCGTAAATTTTCTAATATCAAGCCTCCTGAACTTCCATCCGAAGAGACTTGAGCAAAGAAAGCAGAGTTAAGGTAAGCAACTGCATTTCCAAGAGGGCGCGGAGAAGCTCGGTATGTCTCAAATAGCAGAGAAGTTGCTGTCTTATCCCCTGCCATGTTTACAGTCCCACCACTTGATGAGACACTGTCAGGAGTAGAGTGAGGAATGAAAACGCTTAAGAGCAGTGTGTTGTTGTCACATGGTGGCATCTCCAGGAACTCATCCAACGTGACATTCAACTTTTCTGATGTTACCTGGATGCACACTGATGAACCAGCAGCAAGAAGGATAGTTGCAATGTCAGAGGGAAACTCGTCCCTTTGCGCCATTACCAGATTTCCACCCAAGGTTGCCGTGTTCCGGATAAAATGAGAGGCCACCTTTTCCATGTGATGGGCAATCTTACTGAAGACCACATCCTTGCAGCCATCACCTTGTGTTGTTAAGATGTCAATAGCCCGAGAGATTGATGTGGCAGCCCCAATTCGAACACCCTCTGTATCACTGGATACTGAATTCAACTCCGGGATGTGTGTGAGGTCAATGTACCTACCATACAGCTCTGGCTCCCTGTAAACACCAGAAGAAGTGTTGGCCGCAACCACCTTTGTGCCACTTGTGTGGGAAGCTATGAGCTTATAGTACTCCTCCACACTCCGAGGCCGATGCCAAGAGCTCATTGTGGACATATCTGAGGCGGCAGGCGTATGAGTGCTCAGCGTCAGCGAGGCTCTGATCTCAGCCTTGAGAAATTCCGGGAACGCACCAATGCTCCCCTCCTTGTAGGGTGGCAACTTGGAGACATGCGCGTCACCCTTTCTCCAGAAGGAGTTGAGTCCAAGGTCCTCCAAATCGACGTCCGCCGCGAAGCTCTTGCAGGCGTCTGCGATGGGGCGGTACCCCGTGCAGCGGCAGAGGTTGCCGGCGACGGTGCGCTCCGCCTGGGCCGAGGTGAGCCTGGAGAAGCCCTCCCGCGGAGGCGGGCCCGCCCCGTTGCCGTCGGCGCCGGCCAGCGCGGCGGCGAGGGACATGCACATCCCGGGCGTGCAGAATCCGCACTGCGAGGCGTGGAAGCCCGCGAGGCGCGCGTGCACGGCGTGGAGGCCGTCCCGGCTGCTCCCGAGCCCCTCGGTGGTGGTGACCGCGCGGTGGTGGAGGCCGTGCGCCAGGGTGAGGCAGGAGGCCGCCGCGGCGTGGGACACCTCGTCCGCCGCCGCGTCGTACGTTGAGAGCAGCACCACGCACGCGCCGCACCCGCCTGCAAGGAAACCGGCATTAGGCCGCGCGCGGAGCTGGCGCCAGTTAAGCTCGCGCTGGGACGGGGATGAATCGAAGAGGAGGGGGAGAGGGGTCGCGTGCCTTCGCCGCAGCCGAGCTTGGGGCCGGTGAAGCGGGTGCGGGAGCGGAGGAAGTCGAGGAGGGTGGCGCCTGGGTCGTCGCCGTCGCGGAGCTCGAAGCGCTCGCCGTTGACCGCGAACACCACCGCCATGGCGCGGGAGGCGGGGCGAGAATGAGATGCGAGTATCGGAATCCGGTTCCCATCCCATGTGTGATTGGTTTTCTTATCTAGTGATCCTTGCCTGGTTCCCTCCCTTGCTGTCGCCGTCTCTGAGCTCGCGAAATTCCAAACCGAGAGCAACCGACGAGAGCATGTGTCGCTCCCCGGCGGCGTTGCGGAGCTGCTGCGGTGACGTGGCGGCTGCTTTTTACTCGAACAATTGGACGCCTTCATGACTGACTGACTGCTTGTGGGGCCAACGAGCGAGATGGCCCGGTGCATGGTGGAGTGGAGTGGTTAGATTATGTCGGAGTAGCTTTCCTTTGGGATTACTTGGTTAATTGAATTTTTTAACTGGCACGTGAGGAACGGCGGGCGATGCGGCGAAGACGAGGGGTGCCCAGCCCAGGTGCACGAGCGGTGTCGGCGACGCCACACATCCTCTCACGTCGAATTCAAGCACACCTTAGCGTCTAGGGCGTCACGTTGGATGTGAGTGTGGCGCCGGTCAAACGGGTGCCACTCGAACAGGTGCGGCGCGCCGCACAAAAGGGTTAGATAGGTGAAATAATTTGCCCGAGAGGTTAGTCTGTGCTATAATTTCAGAAAAGGGTTATTTTTGTGTAAATCGCCACCATTTTTGTTTCATCAATCCCGTCGAAATCGATAAACCTGAACCCCGCATCTCTACCGACCCGACGCAAACGCCTACGTGATTGAAAACTAGGACTGCACCCCTGCCAAGTGTTCGACAAAAACTGATTGACGTGTTCGTGATCATGCAAACACAACAAATATTTGCGGAGCGAATACGTTTGCACGGACGCAGCGCATGTTTGCGCCATGTTGCTGGCCCGATGGCAGCGGAGCAAGGATACATCACTTTCACGACTGCGCGTGCAACATACTTCGCCATCAATGATGTCTCGTCTTCGAAAGGCCTCACCGGGTCTGGCGGACGGTGGCTGGCCTTCTGCTTCGTATCCCTCGCGCGTACTTAAAATGTCACCGGCAACATACTGCCATCGCCCACACTTCTTGGCCGCACTTGCACCCAACACACCGACAACCACAACATGTCACCGCAAGAGGAACGGCCACGAGGCACGATCGTCACAAGCGGCGAAGGAGGAGAAACCGCTGAGGGTTCCCCTTCTTTCCTCCGTCGCCCAGATGTTCTATGAGAACTGGTAGCCGTGCGAGGGGTGGAACAACGTGCACCTGCCGGGCGGATGGCACCTCAGCAAGCGTGTGGGCGCCCGTCCCGGTGGTGCCACATTTCTGCCTGCAGCGGAACACATAGATCTAGCGCAGGCGTGCCATTTTCCCGCCGGACCCCCGCCACAACCATGACTTAGCCGTCGACTCCCCCTCGTGGGACAACTACCAACACCAGCACGTAGTGCTCGACAAGCGGCAGAAGGCAGGGTTCCTTGGCGACAAGGACTACAACTTCGGCCCGCCGCAACGGGTGCGGCGGTCATTGTCGTGTACCCCGTCACCTCCATCGCCTCCGACGCCCCATGAAATGCGGGACGACTCCGAGGACTTGGTCGCCATCATCTTCCACGATCGAGATCCAGATGGCACGGCATGAGGGTAGGAAGATCGAGCTGCCGGAGGAATTGACAGAGGAGGAGGCGGCAAGGCTATCCATCCTCATATCGGAGATGCCGCAGGCGCCGCCACCGATTCCCTAGTACGCCGTCGAGAACATGTAGGTAGCATGTTGGAGGAAGAGGCCTTCAACCTAGTAATATTATTGCAAATCCGTATATTATCATCAAACACCAAAAAGGGGGGGATTGAAAGAACATCTCTCAGATTATAGTTTTGTACGTTTGATGACAATATATGTGATACACTAATATGCGTTGATATAGTGCAGAAAGTATATGTGGTTGAATTTGTGTTGAGAAACAAGAGAAAAGGAAGCAGGTCCCAGGCCGGATATTTGCAAAATATCGGCTAAGGACTTTTCGGACGAGCTCTCAGTACCCCTAGATCCAGGCTGAATATTTGACTGGATATTTACGGAAGGCCGGATAATCCGGGGGGGCGGATAATCCGGCCCTTAATTAGGCCGGATAATCCGGCCCTCAAGAGGCCACAACAATAAAAACATCCATGAATTTTGCAACCAATTGGGTCAGACTCCTAATTGGGACAAATCAGGTATTATTTGTAGTAGGAATGTCAATGATAACGTTGGCCAGACTATAAAACAGAGTTTGTTGTTCCGGACATTGATAACAATTTTTTGCACCTTGGACATCTCCTTATAATTCCTGGTAAAAACAGAAATGCGGCTTACAATTTTATTCTGGACAAATTTAAATCTAAACTTTCCACTTATAAGGCAGATAAACTATCACACGCCGCTAGACTTGAACTCATTAAATATGTTTTCTCTTCTATTCCTGTTTATTACATGTCTAACATTATTTTCACAAAAAAGTTTATAGCAAAACTCACTGCTATCATAAGGAATTTTTGGTGGATAGGAATCAGAGAAGAAACTAACACAAAAAGCATGTGTTTGAAAGCTTGGAAAGACATTCGTACTCCTAAAAAGGAGGGGGGTTAGGAATTCGAAATTATCAATTGGGGTCTAATGCTCATGGCGGCTTGGAGGATTGCATACCAGCCTTGCAACTTCCTCCATGATGTTTTAAAGTCTAAATATTTCCCCAATTTCTCCATTTGTCGCCCAAACTCTAATGTTCCAAAGTCTGCTTTCTGGAGCTCTATTCTTAAGATTCTACCTATTCTTAAAACCAATTCTTTCTATCAAATCTCTTAGGGTAATATTTGCATTTGGAGCTCGCCTTGGTGTATAGGTTGGTCTTACATATACGACTCTCTTATAACTCAAATTGATAATTACATTTATCCTGCTAAGGTGAAAGATCTATGGTTATCAAATCAGCAAGCTTGGAACAATACTCTCATTGACACTCTTTTTCAGCAACCTTTAGCAAGCAACATTAAAAGCACCACTATTATTAATTCTCAAGAAGAAGATATGCTATGCTGGAAACTCACTCCCTCAGGCAAATGCAACTCAAAAAGTGCATATTGGGCTTGTTTAAAATTCTTGCAGGATCAAGGAGAACCAATTCCAAGACAGGTTAATGCCGACACTCGGGTGCTGCTCAATAAAATTTGGAAAGACAAAACTTAGGTACCTAGGGTGAAAACGTTTGGATGGATATTCCTCTCAAAAGCGATGCCCACTGGAGCCAGAGCAGTAAATATAGTAAACACATTAGCAAGCTTTGTTGCAGATGTGGTTTGGAAGAAGATGAGATTCATTTAGTCTTTACTTGTTGCTTCTCCAAAGCTGCTTGGTTCTCAGAACCTTGGTTTATCAGGACAGAAATGCTTATTTCTTATGCAGATAGTCTTACTCATATCTTACAAATTCTTTTGAACATGAATCATCCACATGATAATATTAACAATATCTTAACCTTCATGTGGTGCATATGGAAAGCCAGAAATGATAAACTTTTCAATAAAAAATACAACCATCCAAGACAAATTCATCATATAGCACATGCCATTAATCAAAACTTGGAGAAAGTTGATCTGATGCAGGTATTGACGAACATGACCCAAGGAAACAACGCTTCAAATAGAGACCAAGAACAGAATGAAGACATGATGAATCTCAAGCAAGCGGAGACAATCAAATCTGATATGCTAATTCAAGGAAAATTTACATAGATGCTGCCTGGAAGACGAAGAAAATCCCAGGTTCACAAGGAAGAATAGCCACATGAATTGGAGTATTCTGTCACTTCCAACATTCTTCAGGTTAAACCAAAGTGATGATACAAGCCACTTCACCAAAAGCACTTTCTCCTCTTCATGTTGAAGCAACTGCACTCGTCTTTGTTGCAAAGCTTGCTGAACAGTTAAATACCTCTTCAGTAACCTTCCTCACAGGTAATTTGATTCTAGCAAGAGCTGCATCCTCTGAGAAGATAACTAACTCCAGTGTCCCATGGGACTTAAGAGAGCAGATTGCACATTACAAGAAGGCTTCTAGGAATCTGAATGCAAAGATTTTTCATATCAAGAGAGGTGTTAATGGAGTTGCTCACAACTGCTCACATCAGGCACTAAGACAATCTCAGTCTATGCCTATCCATAGTTGTTCTAGTTCAGCTCATCTTTGTGACATTTGCCCTCTAGTTCAAGCTATTCAGAATATCTTTTTACAGAATCCATGTTGTACATTGTCTTTGAGCTGAATGAAAATTTGGCTATGATATACGCAAAAAAATACATTACATTCTACTTTATTTACCGAACCAAACACACCCTTGATCACGCCGCTGGGTCATGCCCATGTTCGTATAGATATATTTGGACAACTGCGATCCGTTTAGCTCGGCCTCGCTCCCCCTCCTACAACCCATGGAAACAAGGTCAGACAACTCAAATGGAGGTACTGTTTTGGGGTTGGTCCCGGAACTGGAAAGCAACGTTTTTTTTAACAAAGAAGGGGCTAGAAGACCCCAATGAAGCTGCATTAATAAAGCATTGGAAGGTACAAATTACAAGGAGATCCCTAGCAACACTCGTCTTAAAGAACCTAATATTTAAAGATAAGGGCTCCTTATTTACAAACAAACACACTTAAAAGAAAGTTGCAAAAGCAATCAAGTCCTTGAGTATCTCTGCCACCAGTCATCGGCATCCTCAAGACGTCGCCGCCGAGGAACAAGGAAAAAATGCTCGAGCGCCCCCTTCCGGCGAAGATCCGCCGCCGCTGGACACCTCCAAACCGTTGGGGACGTACCACTTGGCGGCGAAGAAGCGCTAAGCTCCAGCTGAAGCGGAGAAAAGCCTCCACATCGAAGGTTGAAGAGAGGCCGCCATGCCGGCTGAAGATCGCGGAGGCGTGGATGCCATCCGCGTGGTTGAGCTCATTGACGATGCACCATTGCAGCAAAGGTTGGCGCTGCCTGACGAAGGTCACAGTTTTACCGCCCCTTCTCCCCTCACCTCCACGGCAGGACACAGAAGAAGACGAGATAGAGCTCCACAAGATCAGATCGCACCAAACGACGAACGTAGTGAGCTTTATTGACGAGAAGATGGTGTTGTTGTTGCAGAACGCCTTCATCTCCAACCTCTGGAGCACCGCATCGAGCCACACACCACCAGCAGCCGCTTAAGAACTCCGATGATGAAGTCCTCCTTGGCATAGCGCCAGTCTCCAGACGGGTAAATACTAGAAAGCTAAATCTAATCCTAAACCAAGGTCTTTCAAGAAGAGGCTGACATCTAGATCCATCTCTACACCAACCAGTGTAAGAGCATCTCCAGCCGCGTCCCCCAAAGCGTCCCCCAAACGGCGTCGGATCGAGCGTTTAGGGGACGTATTTCCTTCGTGTCGCGTTTGGGGAACGTCGCTCCCAGCCGCGTCCCCCAAAAAACGCACCCCAAATAAATAAAAGTGCACGAAAATCATTCAAAGTTGATTATATATTACAAGTTCGAATGAAAACGGTTAGATTTCATCTAACCCTAGCCTACTGGCCACCCGGCGGTGCGTTCGACGGCCTCGCCCCATCGTCGCCTACCCTCCGTCGTAGCTCCTGCTGCGCGCGCCGCCTCTCCATGCGTAGGGCGGAGGCCAGACGCCGCTGCTCCAGCAGCGCGTTGTCGCTTGCCCTCCCCTGCTGCGTCGCCTGGAGGGAGAGCTCAACAGCGCGGCGAATCTGCGCGTCTTCGCGGGCACAAGCATTGTCCTGGAGCTTCTTCTCCGTTTCGAAAGATTCGATGAGCGCTCGTTGCTGATCCGCCGCCTCGTCCGGGTGCGTCCCGTCGTCGTCGGACCACTCGAAGCCGTCGTCGTCCTCCTCCTCCCCCGCCACCTCCGCCACCACCACCACCACCTCCTCCTCCTCCTCCTCCGCCACCTCCGCCACCACCACCACCACCTCCTCCTCTTCCTCCTCGTTCTCCTCCTCCATTTGCGCCGCCGCCGCCAACGCATTCGCCCGCGCCCCCTCCCGCTGCTGACGGTCCTGCACCGCCTCCCGCTGCGGACGCTCCCGCCGCCGCTGCTCGATTGCCTCCCGCCTATCACAATTTTGGAGATCCCGCTCCATGTGCAGGCGCCACCGCTCTACATGCCACCCCTCCGCCCGGCGCCGCCGCGACTCTTCCTCCACGTCGGCGTCAATGTCGAACGGCGGTGCTTCCGGTGGTGGAGCTGGTGATGGAGATGGTGGTGGAGGGAACTGGCCAGCGCCGGTGCGGTTCATCATTGCGTAGTGGTGTTCGAGCAACGAGGACTGTGCTTGCGACGGAGAAAGGGGTGCCGGCGGCTGTGGTGGCTGCCATTGAGCCGGGGGGCCTTTTATAGATGCCGACGTCGGTAGAAGAGCCGAGAAGATGCCAGAAGCGGCGGGAAGAAAGCGCGAGAACGCCCGGTGGCGTGCGAACGCCGATAACGCGTGGAGGCTGCGCAGCACCGACTAGACGTCTCGCCTGCCCCTCTGTCGCCATTAAAGCAAAGTTGCGACGCTACGTTCGTGTGTCACTGCGCGGTAATAATATCCGTCGCGAGGTAGGTGACGGTTAGGTTTAAACTTGAATGTGCCGCTAACGCGTCGGTCCTGCCACGCCTTGCTTTTTGTTGTGTATGGCGTGCCCCGAGCGTCCCCTGTATAGCGGGGACGGGCTCGGGGCGCCGGGCACCGTATTGAGCCGCGTCGGACAAAAAGAGACTTTGGGGCACACGGCTGAGAACGTTTTTTTGTCCGACACACTTTAAATTCTTTCAGAAGACGCTTTGGAGTACGCGAGTGGAGACGGTGTAAGGGCATCTCCAGCGGCGTGACGCATTTCGGACGTCCAAACGGACGCGTCGTGTCCGTTTTCGTCGGGCCAAATGGTCGAAATCGTCCGGGCGTCCGTTTGCGTCGGGGGGTGGCTCCAGCGGCACGATACATTTTTTTTCATTCATAGGCCATAATTTACATGAAAAAAAACATAAAAAGGCAGAAAGGCGTGCTAATACGTGATGTCCACTGGTCATCGTCGCTGACGAGGTCAATCAGCTGCGGCGTCGGCCATGGAAGCTCGTACGCCGGCGGTGGAGGAGGTACCGCCGCATGGGCAGGAGGCTGTGGCCAGGGATCCCACGCTGGAGCAGCAGGCGGAGCGCGGACGTTGGAACGCGTCGGTGTGGCCGGAGGAGTCGTCGGCCTCCCCTGCGCGAGCGCTGACTCGCGGAGCTAGATTGCGAGCCCGTCCCACAAAGCGAGCTCGTTGAGCTCGTCCTGCTCGTTGTTGGCCAGTGCCATGACAATGGCCTCCTGCTCGGAAATGTCCGGCGGCTGGGTCTCCGGATCCCACGCCGGCCCGCCGTCGTCATGGTCGTACTGTGCCATGGTCACGTCCTCGTGCGCGGCCTCGTCCTCGTCGCTGTCCTCGTCCGCGTCCTCCTGGTCGTTCTCTTCTTCTTCGGCGGCGATCTCGCGCTCGAAGTAGTCTACGTCGGCGAGGTAGGCTGCGCGGCGCCGCGCGTCGAACTCCCACGTCCCGTAGGAAATCCAGTTGTAGGAGTTTAGCGCGTATGTCGGATCCTCCCGCAGATCCGGCGGCAAGATCGCCGGCGGTGGCGCACCTCGTCCCGGCGCTCTCGGCCCTCGCGTGGCACGGGGGGGGATCGGCACGCGCCGCGAGTTCAGGTACCAGGTGTAAGAGCAAGATCTATGACCCTTGTTTTGTGTGTTTGATAACAACACTCGAACAATTCTAACCGTACACAAAGATTATCTTTGATGGATTTGTAGGTGTACGGTGCCCTCGCTGAACACACTATGATCGGAAGACTGAAGCGTAGATCTTAGGTTTTCTGGTTTTGTGTGTGTGTCGTGAGGTAACATGGTAGGAGAGGAAAAGAGGAAAAAGTTGTTTTAGCCATAGCGGTACTACCGGTACCATGAGCTGTAGTACCGCTACCCCTACTGGTACCGCCCGAGATACCGCTCTGAGGATTGCACACGGAAATGCCCCACAGAACACGTTGCGGTACCTTTACGGTACCATGAGCGGTAGTACCGCTTGAGAGCGGTAGTACCGCTTGAGAGCGGTAGTACCGCTTGAGAGCGGTAGTACCGCCCACGGTACCGCTCAAGTACCGTAACGCGTTACGGTCGTACCGCTGTGGTACCGCTTCGGTACCGCTTCGAGTCCAGTAAGCTCTGGACCCTGTCGCGGTAGCTCGATCGGTACCGCAAGCGATAGTACCGCAGTGTGTCCACGTGGACAAGTTCAGTGGGGATTCGAACTCAGAGCGGTAGTACCGCTTCCAGAAGCGGTAGTACCGCTTAGGCAAAAACAGCAGGTAACGGTTGGATTTGGAGGGACCTATATAAAGGCCCCTTCTTCCCCAGCTCGCCTCAGCTCTTCTCTCTCTCTCTCTCCTCCATTGTTGCTGAGCTCAAAATTGAGGGGATCTCCTCATCCACCCAACCAATCTTGCTCATACTTTGAGAGGTGGTGGAGGAGACCCCGATCTATCATTCTACCGAGAGAAAGTTCACCAATTCGTGGTACTCCTTAGTGGATCTTGGCGTTCGGGTTCCTTTGGTGGAAGAGCTTCTTGGTGGAGCACTGGAAGAGCTTCTTGGTGGAGCACTGGAAGAGCTTCTTGGTGGAGCATTGGAAGGGTTCCTTTGGTGGAGCATTGGAGATGGGTTCCTATGGTGGAGCGTTGGAGATGTGCAGCTATGGAGTCTAGCTTGGTGATGTACTAGCTCCATAGGGTGTTGGGAGCATCCTTGTGTGTGGAGCTCGCCCCAACCTTGTGAAGGAATCACCGCCTCGACCGGTGCCTTAGTGGAAGAGGGAGAGCACCTCCGTGGAGCTCTCTCGAGGAAGAAGGTGAGGCCTTCCTTCGTGGTGTGGCCGTCTAGTCTCTTGTGTGAGACTAGCACCTCCTCAACGCAGACGTACTTCCTGTTGTGGAAGGAACTGCGGTAAACAAACCTCGCCTCGCCTCCGCGCCCTCCGGTTGTCTCGCTCCTTACTCTTACTATCTTGTTGATTCCTTTACTTGTTTCACATGTGCTAGCATCATTGTAGGAACACCGCTATTGCAAAAATTATCACCTTTACCTTCCGTTGCGCTAAAATTGAAAAAGGTTAAAACTTGCCGTAGTGCCATTCACCCCTCCCCCTCTTGTTCGCTACGATCCATTCAAGTGGTATCAGAGCAAGGTTTTCTTGCTCGGGCTTTACCGCCTAAGAAATGGCCGAACAAGAGGTGGTTGTGAATGGAATCCTTCCCCGTGAGCAATCATCTCCATCATCAAGTGCCGATAATACTCCGGCTACTTTGAATGACCTCAAGAAATTGGAGTCATCCATTGTATCTCAATTGAAGGCTATGATGATGGAGTTGATTACTCCAAAATCAAACCCCATCATAGACACTAAGAGAGGTGTCAATGTTACTCCATCACAAGTTAACACTTTTCCTTGTGTTGAGATTGTTGAGCAATCAACAAATTCACATCGGGAAAAGGATCTTGAGGATGTTGACACCTCATCAAAAGGGAAGGATGCATCTCCACCAAGTGATTATGACGTAAATGTTCCAATATCCATGCCTTGCATCTTGACTCATGGTCCACCACCATTACTTGAATCTAATAGCTTTTGGTGATTGGAAACTCTTAATGCGTTCTCATGTGCGCAGCACCTCTACCGAGCTTTGGCGTATCATTGAAGAAGGATATTCACCACAAGACCCCATGAACTTGACAAGAAGGGAAGTGGTGGACCACCAACTCAACGCCATCGCCATCGACATGATTCACTTGGCTATTTCTCCCAAGGACCGCGCTCATATCCACTCGCTCAAGACCGCCAAGGAAGCTTGGGACAAACTTGACATGCTCTTCCTCGAACATGATGGAAAGCTCGTTTGCAAGAGCGAGTTTAGACCTCTTCCCAAAGGGCTCTCCAAGCTATCCCTCAACAACGACGTCACCAAGATCTCCTCTACCAAGAAGTCTAGAACTAACATGCTTGAAGACGAAGATCTTATGATAGAAAATGAAGGGCTTGAAAAGAAGAAGGAATTGGAACTTATCTCTCTCACTCAAGCTTATGAGGAAGAATGGTGCATGCGCATGTCTCTTGAAACTAGTGCCATGGTTCTTGAAGATTCAAACAATTACTTCGTCTCCCAACTCATCAAGGATCAAGATTATGCTCTAGGTTGGTTGAGAAGACATAATGCAAGACTCTTGGATATCATCTCTCACCAAGAGGAAGCTTTGGATGAGTACTTTCGTTTGAGCAAATAGAAGGTGTCATGTTGCGACCATATAAAAGAGATTGCCGCCCTAAAGAGACACAAGGTCAAGCTAGTTGAAGTGAATGATAGGCAAAATGAGTCCTTGATGGAGTACTTTCGGTTGAGTAAAGGAAAAGAAACTTGTTGTGACCATGAGGACGAAATTGCTACCCTCAAGAGAATAAATGACAAGCTTATGGTGATCAAGACCATGTATGAGGAAGCCTTGATGGAATATAAACGGGCTAGCAAAGACTATATTTGTCGCAATCATGAAGACGATATTGCCACCTTGGAAAGACAAAAGCGCTCACTTTTGACCATGAATTATCTTCAAGAAGAAGCTTTGTTGGAACATTTCCGAGTGAACAAGGAGAAAGAGGCTCAAGAATTCAACAACACTCATTCTCATCCGGATCATGTTTATGAAGTCAACCGTTTGAAGTCCAAAATTGAAAGGCTCCAAATTCAAGCGCAATACTTGAAAGGAGTCATTGAGAATAGAGATAAGGCCAATGATATCTCTTGCGATGAAGGAGGAACGACTAAAAGGCCAAAGGGGAAGAGAAGAAGAAGGATCAAGATAAAGAGGAGCGTCAAGATAGGGCCCATTGTAAAATGGGCTCCTATTTCCAAATCTTGATCCATGAAGAACCTTGCTCTCGGTGGTACGTATGGTGTGGTTGTTTTGGAGCCACAGGTCTTTTGACCGGGAGCAAGGAATTTGTTGTCGTCATCAAGCCACTTATCTCTACCATTCTCATGACGGCAATACAAGCAAGCTTGAAGGTATCGGAGTCTTGATAGGGTGGTGATCATGCCCTGCCTTGTCAAGACTCCTATGTATGTTGTTCTTTGTTCATTGCTCTACACTCTTGGGTCTTTGTACCTACTATTATGAACATGAAGTGGTCCTCTTGTGGAGCTAGTCTCTTCAAGAGGCCACGGCCTAGGACTAATGGAACTTGCTTCTTTGTGTAGAGATTGTGTTTTGTAGGAATTGTGTTGAAAGAAATGAACCATGATGAAGTCTCTCAAACAATTTCAATACAAATTCTATGACATAATCCTTGCAAGAAGAAGCAACAATGGAACGGAGTTTGTTCTCAAGATATTGGATATCTTCATTGGCAAAGAAGGAATCCACCTTTTGCTCCTAGCCATACTCTTACCCTAACCTCATAGGGTTGCGATGACCCACAAGTATAGGGGATCGCAACAGTCTTCGAGGGAAGTAAAACCCAATTTATTGATTCGACACAAGGGGAGACAAAGAATACTTGTAAGCCTTAACAGCGAAGTTGTCAATTCAGCTGCACTTGGAAACAGACTTGCTCGCCAGAGTTTATCAGTAGTAACTGTTTTATAGCAGTAGCAGTAGTGAAATAACAGCAGCAGAGTAGCAAAGACAGCAGTAGTGATTATAGTAAACATCAGGATTAAAATACTGTAGGCACATGGATGGATGAACGGGCGTTGCATGGATGAGAGAAACTCATGTAACAATCAAGGCAGGGCATTTGCAGATAATAATAAAACGGTATCCAAGTACTAATCAATCAATAGGCATATGTTCCATATTTAGTCGTACGTGCTCGCAATGAGAAACTTGCACAACATCTTTTGTCCTACCGGCCGGTGGCAGCCGGGCCTCTAGGGAATCTATCGGAAATTAAGATACTCCTTTTAATAGAGCACCGGAGCAAAGCATTAACACTCCGTGAACACATGTGATCCTCATATCACCGCCTTCCCCTTCGGTTGTCCCAATTTCGTCACTTTGGGGCCTCGGGTTCCGGACAGCAATACGTGTATACAACTTGCAGGTAAGATCATAAATCAATGAATATCATCATGAATTGATAACATGTTCAGATCTGAGATCATGGCACTCGGGACCTAGTGACAAGCATTAAGCATAACAAGTTGCAACAATATCATAAAAGTACCAATTACGGACACTAGGCACTATGCCCTAACAATCTTATGCTATTACATGACCAATCTCATCCAATCCCTACCATCCCCTTCAGCCTACAGCGGGGGAATTACTCACACATGGATGGGGGAAACATGGCTGGTCGATGGAGAGGCGTCGGTGGTGATGATGGCGATGATCTCCTCCAATTCCCCGTCCCGGCGGAGTGCCAGAACGGAGTTTATGGTCCCGAGACGGAGTTTCGCGATGGTGGCGGCGTACTGGATGTCTTCTCGCGATTTCTTCTAACCCCCGTGCGTTTTTAGGTCGAAGGCGTTAAGTAGTCCAGAGGAGGGCGTCGGAGGCCGGCCGAGGGGCCACACGCTAGGGCCGCGCGCCCCCTCCGGGCCGCGCCGGCCTAGTGTGTGGGGCCCTCGGGCCTCCACCGGCTTGCCCTTCCGGCTCCGTCAATCTTCCGGAAAAATAAGACCTTTCGCATAAATTCCGAGGATTTTCCTGAAAGTTGGATTTCTGCACAAAAACGAGACACCAGAGCAATTCTGCTGAAAACAGCGTTAGTCCGTGTTAGTTGCATCCAAAATACACAAATTAGAGGCAAAACAATAGCAAAAGTGTTCGGGAAAGTAGATACGTATCAACTCCCCCCAAGCTTAGCTTATTGCTTGTCCTCAAGCAATTCAGTTAACAACTGAGTGCGATAAAAGAACTTTCACGAACACATTTGTTCATATGATGTAAATATTCTCATGATATGGCAAGTACTTAAGCAATTCATAATAGGATACATGCAAATAAAATCATCTAATAGCTATGTCAATCATGGAAAAGGTACCAACAAATTAATAATGAGCATCATGAATCATGTCTATCAGCAGGATTGCAATGTTCATAGGATGATATGATAAAGTGGTATCTCGCTTGCCCGTATTTGTACAACAAAACAGAAATGCTTGGGTACCTTTGAGGTTCATGGGAAGACTGGAAATAGAGATTATCAAAGATAAAAGCATCAAAGTTATACCACAATTAATCACATTTTGGGACAAGCATATTATACTAAGAATGACAGTTGTGCTCTCAAGAAAGTGCTCAAAGAAAGGATGGAGACTCAATGTAAAAGTAAAAGATTGACCCTTCGCGAGAGGGAAGCAGGGATTAACATGTGCTAGAGCTTTTCATTTGTAAAACAGGAGTAAAATGATTTTGAGAGGTGTTTGTTGTTGTCAACGAATGATAGTGGGTACTCTAACTACCTCGTCAACCGGACTTTCAAGAGCGGCTCCCATGAAGGACGTTATTTCTACCGAGTAAGGTAAATCATCCCTCTTCTCTTTTGTTTACACACGTATTTTAGTTTCATTATGGATGACACTCCCCCCAACCTTTGCTTACACAAGCCATGGCTAACCGAATCCTCGGGTGCCTTCCATCAATCACATACCATGGAGGAGTGTCTATTTGCAATTTAAGTTGCTTACAGATAAATCAGGGCAAAACATGTGAAGAGAATTATTAATGAAAGTTGATTAATTGGGGTCTGGGAACCCCGTTGCCAGCTCTTTTTGCAAAATTATTGGATAAGCGGATGTGCCACTAGTCCATTATGAAAGTCTGTCAAGAGTAAATGATAAGGTTGAAAGATAAACACCACATATTTCCTCATGAGCTATAAAACGTCAACACAAATTAGAAGTATTTTGAAGGTTTAAAGGTAGCACATGAGAATTTACTTGGAATGGTTTGAAATGCCATGCATAGGTATTTATGGTGGACACTCTGGAATAACTTGGTTTTCGGGTGTTTGGAAGCACGAGCAGCGTTCCTGCTCGGTACAAGTGAAGGCTAGCAATAGGCTGGGAAGCGACAATCAAGAGAGCAATGAATCGTCATAATCATGCTTGCGACAAAATAAATTAACGGAGGCATAAAAGTGATACAAGAACTCTGAGGCAAAGTAAATCATCGAGGCTTAATTGACTTTTGTTCAGTCATATGCATGCGTGAGCATGTGCCAAGTTGATTCAAGAGAATTATTCAGAGGAGGATACCACAATGTCATACCTATCTATGAATAAAGCAATGCAAGCAAATATTTATGACATGCTACTCATGTTAATAAATTGGAGCTAATCATGAGAGATCATGAACTACTATACTTTCTTAAATGACATATACCTCACATGAACCAACTAAGCATGCTCACATGGATGCGTATATGTACAAAAATGAAAACAAACAGAGTTCATACCAGCCTCTCACCACAGTCGAATTGTCGTAGATCGTCATTATTGCTTTTCACTTGTGTAGCTTGAATAATATGAAATGAAAACACGCTCCAGCCACCGAAGACCATTGAACTCATAATGAAATTTACAAAAGCAAAGAAGAACAACAAATATTTTTTGTGTTTTCGAATTGGAAACAAGAACAAAAAGGAAACAAGCAAACAAAGCAAAATCTTTTTGGATTTTCTTATAGCAAACCAATGATAGCAAATAAAGCAAAATAAGAGCAAGAAACTAAAGTAAACAAGTGGTGAAGAGAAACAACAGAAATAATTTTTGGTCTTTTGTGTTTTGGGAAAGAAACAAAGCAAAAACAAGGAAATGAAAACTAAAAGAGTCACATAAACACAAAGCAGCAGGAATTCATCAAACTTGACAGCAGTACAGTAATCGATTTTTAAGAAATTCTTCCGCTGCTCAGCTCGAAAAGTGTTCAACTAATGAAAGTTAGATAACAACCTGGGGAACCTGCACAAAAATTGGCTTCGCAAAATAACGTTCTGGCTGTTTTTGGGATTTTTTTTGGTAACAGTCCAGAATCTGTTTTCAATCAGCACTTCCCCAAATATCATCTTCCTCTTATTAGAAAACCACTTCAAGAAACTAAACAAGTATATACAAGTATCCAGACAACCATAATATGCAAAGAATGAGTGATGCCGGTATACCTCCCCCAAGCTTAGGCTTTTGGCATAAGTGGAGATCAACCCGGCGATGGTCGGATTCCACGCCAGTGGATCATACATGGCGTAGTCATAATAAGGTCCCGGTGCAGAAGAAAAGGGTGAAGGCTCCTCATGCCCAACATGTTGATGCGAAGAACTCGCTACATCGGATGACAAGACGAGGTGTTCCTTGATGACCCACAAGTATAGGGGATCGCAACAGTCTTCGCGGGAAGTAAAACCCAAATTTATTGATTCGACACAAGGGGAGGTAAAGAATACTTATAAGCCTTAACAACTGAGTTGTCAATTCAGCTGCACCTGGAAAAGCACTAGTAACAGGGGTGATGTGAAAGTAGCGGTGATATGAGAGCAGTAGTAATAGTAACATAGCAGCAGTAATAGTAATATGAGAGCAATGGCACCGGAAAATAGTTGATACTACTTCCAATGACATGTAGAACGAGTATATAATGATGAGAGATGGACCGGGGTTCCCAGCTATCTACACTAGTGGCAACTCTCCAATAACAAGTGTTGGGTGAACAAATTACAGTCGGGCAATTGATAGGATTGAAATAGCATTAAGACAGAACATCAAGATCATTAATCATGTAGACATGTTTTCCATATATAGTCATACGTGCTCGCAATGAGAAACTTGTACAACATCTTTTGTCCTACCAGCCGGTGGCAGCCGGGCCTCAAGGGAATCTACTGGATATTAAGGTACTCCTTTTAATAGAGCACCGGAGCAAAGCATTAACACTCCGTGAAAACATGTGATCCTCACATCACTACCATCCCCTCCGGTTGTCCCGATTTCGTCACTTCGGGGCCATTGGTTCCGGACAGTAGACATGTGCATACAACTTGTAGATACAATCTAATGCAATAAGTATAGAGCTCAAATCTAAGATCATGCCACTCGGGCCCTAGTGACAAGCATTAAGCATAACAAGATTGCAGCAACAATAACTTCACAAACTTTGTAGATAGACAATCATAACGTAACAATCCATCGGATCCCGACAAACACAACACCGATTACATCAGATGAATCTCAATCATGTAAGGCAGCTCATGAGATCATTGTATTGAAGTACATGGGGGAGAGAATACCAACTAGCTACAGCTAGAACCCGTAGTCCATGGGGGAACTACTCACGGAGCATGGTGGAGGCGATGGCGTCGATGGAGATGGCTTCCGGGGGCACTTCCCCGTCCCGGCAGGGTGCCGGAACAAAGACTTCTGTCCCCCGAATTGGAGTTTCGCGATGGTGGCGGCGCCCCTGGAGTCTTTCTGGAGTTTCATCAAAAAGTGTCGCGTTTTTAGGTCGAAAGGGCTTATATAGGCGAAGAGACGGAGTCGGAGGGGCCACGGGGCCTCCTCCCCATAGGCCGGCGCGGCCAGAGTGGAGCCCGCGCGGCCCTGTCGTGTGGTGGCCCCCGGCTCGCCTCCGACTCTCCTTCGGTGTTCGGGGCCTTCCGGGAAAAAAAGATGTTTGGCGTTGATTTCGTCCAATTCCGAGAATATTGCCCGAACAGCCTTTCCGGAACCAAAAACAGCGAGAAAACGAGAACCGGCACTTCGGCATCTCGTTAATAGGTTAGTTCCGGAAAATGCATAAAAACATTATAAAGTGCAAGCAAAATATGTAAGTATTGTCATAAAACAAGCATGGAACATCGAAATTATAGATACGTTGGAGACGTATCGGCATCCCCAAGCTTAGTTCCTGCTCGTCCTCGAGTAGGTAAACGATAAAAAGAATAATTTCTGTAGTGACATGCTACTTACATAACCTTGATCATACTATTACAAAGCACATGAGATGAATGAAGTGACTCAAGGCAATAATCTATAGTTGCTAACAAATAGATAACATATAGCAAAACTTTTCATGAAGAGTACTTTCAAGACAAGCATCAAAAGTCTTGCACAAGAGTTAACTCATAAAGCAATAGATTCAAAGTAAAGGCATCGAAGCAACACAAAGGAAGATATAAGTTTCAGCAGTTGCCTTCAACTTTCAACATGCATATCTCATGGATAATTGTCAACATAAAGTAATATAATAAGTGCAAATAAGCAAGTATGTAAGAATCAATGCACAGTTGACACAAGTGTTTGCTTCTAAGATGGAAGGAAGTAGGTAAACTGACTCAACATAAAGTAAAAGAATGGCCCTTCGTAGAGGGAAGCAGGGATTAAATCATGTGCTAGAGCTTTTTAAGTTTTGAAATCATATAGAGAGTATAAAAGTAAAGTTTTGAGAGGTGTTTGTTGTTGTCAACGAATGGTAGTGGGCACTCTAACTACCTCATCAAACAGACTTTCAAAGAGCGGCTCCCATGAAGGACGTTATCTCTACCAGCAAGGTAGATCATCCCTCTTCTCTTTTGTTTACACATGTACTTTAGTTTTAGTTTTATGGTTGACACTCCTCCCAACCTTTGCTTACACAAGCCATGGCTAACCGTATCCTCGGGTGCCTTCCAACAATCTCATACCATGAAGGAGTGTCTATTTGCATAATTAAGTTGCTTACTGATGAATCAGAGCAAAACACGTGAAGAGAATTATTAATGAAAGTTAATTAATTGGGGCTGTGAACCCCATTGCCAGCTCTTTTTGCAAAATTATTGGATAAGCGGATGAAGCCACTAGTCCATTGGTGAAAGCTGCCCAACAAGATTGAAAGATAAAACACCACATACTTCCTCATGAGCTATAAAACATTGACACAAATAAGGAGTAATAAAGTTTGAATTGTTTAAAGGTAGCACATGAAGTATTTACTTGGAATGGCAGGAAATACCACATAGTAGGTAGATATGGTGGACACAAATGGCATAGTGGTTGGCTCAAGGATTTTGGATGCATGAGAAGTATTCCCTCTCGATACAAGGCTTAGGCTAGCAAGGTTGTTTGAAGCAAACACAAGTATGAACCGGTACAGCAAAACTTACATAAGAACATATTGCAAGCATTATAATACTCTACACTTGTCTTCCTTGTTGCTCAAACACTTTTACCAGAAAATATCTAGACCTTAAGAGAGACCAATCATGCGAACCAATTTCAACAAGCTCTACAGTAGTTCTCCACTAATAGGTTTAAACTACATGAAAAAAAACTTAATCATAATCTACTTGAGAGCTCAAAACAATTGCCAAGTGTCAAATTATTCAAGACAATATGAGGCATTTTTTGTTTCCAACCAAATAACCATAAGTGATGTAGCTTCCAACTTTTATCATTGAACATTAAAAGTAAAACGAAGAACAAGTGTTCATATGAAAAAGCGGAGCGTGTCTCTCTCCCAAACAAGGATTGCTAGGATCCAATCTTATTCAAACATAAACAAAAATAAAACACACAGACGCTCCAAGTGAAGAACATATGATGTGACCGAATAAAAATATAGTTTCAATAGAAGAAATCTGATAAGTTGATGGAGAAGGGGATGCCTTGGGCATCCCCAAGCTTAGACGCTTGAGTCTTCTTGAAATATGCAGGGATGAACCACGGGGCATCCCCAAGCTTAGACTTTTCACTCTTCTTGATCATATATCATCATCCTCTCTTGACCCTTGAAAACTTCCTTCACACCAAACTTCTCATAAACTTCATTAGAGGGGTTAGTACTCAAAAAACTTGAATCCACCTTGGTCCTGTAGTGACACATTGCAAGAACTCAATAAAACATTAGCTACAGCTCTCCACGTGTAGAAAACCTTGCTTAAAGTCCACAAGAGACAATGCAAAAAACAGAGACAGAATCTGCCAAAACAGAACAGCCAGTAAAGACGAATTTAAAAGAGGTACTTCCGTTGCTCAAATCAGAAAACTCAAAACTAACGAAAGTTGCGTACATATCTGAGGAACACGCACGTAAATTGGCATAATTTTCTGAGTTACCTACAGAGAAAACAGCTCAGATTCGTGACAGATAGAAATCTGTTTCTGCGCAGAAATCCAAATCTAGTATCAACCTTCGATTAGAGGCTTCACTTGGCACAACATTGCAATAAAATAAAGATAAGAAGAGGTTGCTACAGCAGTAACAACTTCCAAGACACAACAAAACAGTAGCAAAATAAACACATGGGTTATCTCCCAAGAAGTTCTTTCTTTATAGCCATTAAGATGGGCTCAGCAGTTTTAATGTTGCACTCGCAAGAAATAAGAGTTGAAGCAAAAGAGAGCATCAAAAAGCAAATTCAAAACACATTTAAGTCTACCCCACTTCCTATGCATAGGAATCTTGTACACAAATAAATTCATGAAGAACAAAGTGATAAGCATAAGAAGATAAAACAAGAGTAACTTCAAAATTTTAAGCATATAGGGAGGTGTTTTAGTACCATGAAAATTTCTACAACCATATTTTCCTCTCTCATAATAATTTTCAGTAGCTTCATGAACAAACTCAACAACATAACTATCACATGAAGCATGCTTCTCATGATCCATAAACACATAATTTTTATCAAGCTCAAAAATAGTACGATTAAAACTTTCAAACACACTTTTATCAATAATATAACAAGATGGTTGATCAATCTCAAGAGATATGGGACTCATAGATAATGTCAAGACCTCTCCAATACCATTTTCATTAGTAGCACAATTAATATTATCAAGTAACATAGGACCATCATCAAGAGCTTTATCATAAACATTTGCCAAGCAAAATTCTTTAGTACCATGCATTTCGACATCAGGCACAAACAAAGCATTATCATAAGATTTATCAAAGTAGAATGGATTATCATATATAACAGTAGCATAATTATTTTCACAAGTTTTACTCATAGGTAATATTTCAAGAGAATCCACAGGAACATAACATTCAACCTCTTCCGGTAAGCATGGAGGACAATCAAATAGTGTAAGAGATAAAGTGTTACTCTCATTAGAAGGTTGGCATGGGTAGCTAATCCATTCTTCCTCCTTTTGTTCATCACTCTCCTCTTCTTTTTCATCCAATGAGCTTTCTAGTTCATTAATTTGCTCCTCTTTTTCATCCAATGAGCTTTCAGGTTCATCAATTTCTTCTTCCACCGGTTCCTGCAAATTGTGAGTGCATTCTTGTGCATTAATGAGTCTCATTTTATAATCAACGATATAAGGATTCCTACTGTAGCATTCTATGCAAGAATTAAGGATAGTAGAGACATAATCTTTAAGGTCCTTACAAATAGCACAAGTTTCATAATTCTCAACCATGAAGGATTCTATCTCGGAGGCTCCCATAAATAAGACAAATTGTTCTACCTCTTCGAACCCATAATGAATATAGCAATTCCGATTATAGTTCTTAATTAAAAATTCCTCACTAAAGCCACATTGAAATTTAAGATGTTTAGTATCCTGTTGAGAGCAACAGTTTATATCATGGCGTCTAAGCAAGATTCTAGCCATTGTATTCAATTTTTCTATCATAGCACTCATTACTTTACCAGTTCTTGATTCTCTATAATTATTATAACATTCTATAAGCTCCAAGTAGGTTGTAGGTTCTCCCATAACAGCAATTTTTAATTTTTCGATTTTTCAAATTTTTATGGATTTTTGGATATATGAGGAAAGTAAAACAAAACTGAAATAAACTAGACAAAAGTAAACTAAGCAATCTAATACTAGACAGAAATAAACTAAGCACAAATAAACTAGACAAAAGTAAACTAAGCAAAACAAAATAAAATAAAACAGAGAGAGATGTAGAGTGTACTCCCTAGGTGAACTTATGAGTAGAGCTATGCCTCCCCGGCAACGGCGCCGTGAAAATAGTCTTGATGACCCACAAGTATAGGGGATCGCAACGGTCTTCGCGGGAAGTAAAACCCAAATTTATTGATTCGACACAAGGGGAGGTAAAGAATACTTATAAGCCTTAACAACTGAGTTGTCAATTCAGCTGCACACTGGAAAAGCACTAGTAACGGGGTGATGTGAAAGTAGCAGTGATATGAGAGCAGATAGTAATAGTAACACAACAGCGAGTAATAGTAATATGAGAGCAATGGCACCGGAAAATAGTTGATACTACTTCCAATGACATGTAGAACGAGTATATAATGATGAGAGATGGACCGGGTTCCCAGCTATCTACACTAGTGGCAACTCTCCAATAACAAGTGTTGGGTGAACAAATTACAGTCGGGCAATTGATAGGATTGAAATAGCATTAAGACAGAACATCAAGATCATTAATCATGTAGACATGTTTTCCATATATAGTCATACGTGCTCGCAATGAGAAACTTGTACAACATCTTTTGTCCTACCAGCCGGTGGCAGCCGGGCCTCTAGGGAATCTACTGGATATTAAGGTACTCCTTTTAATAGAGCACCGGAGCAAAGCATTAACACTCTGTGAAAACATGTGATCCTCACATCACTACCATCCCCTCCGGTTGTCCCGATTTCTGTCACTTCGGGGCCATTGGTTCCGGATAGTGACATGTGCATACAACTTGTAGATACAATCTAAGCAATAAGTATAGAGCTCAAATCTAAGATCATGCCACTCGGGCCCTAGTGACAAGCATTAAGCATAACAAGATTGCAGCAACAATAACTTCACAAACTTTGTAGATAGACAATCATAACGTAACAATCCATCGGATCCCGACAAACACAACACCGATTACATCAGATGAATCTCAATCATGTAAGGCAGCTCATGAGATCATTGTATTGAAGTACATGGGAGAGAGAATACCAACTAGCTACAGCTAGAACCCGTAGTCCATGGGGGAACTACTCACGGAGCATGGTGGAGGCGATGGCGTCGATGGAGATGGCTTCCTGGGGCACTTCCCCGTCCCGACAGGGTGCCGGAACAGAGACTTCTGTCCCCCGAATTGGAGTTTCGCGATGGTGGCGGTGCCCCTGGAGTCTTTCTGGAGTTTCGTCAAAAGGTGTCGCGTTTTTAGGTCGAAAGGGCTTATATAGGTGAAGAGACGGAGTCGGAGGGGCCACGGGGCCTCCTCCCCATAGGCCGGCGCGGCCAGGGTGGAGCCCGCGCGGCCCACGTCGTGTGGGGCCCCCCGGCTCGCCTCCGACTCTCCTTCGGTGTTCGGGGCCTTCCGGGAAAAATAAGATGTTTGGCGTTGATTTCGTCCAATTCCGAGAATATTGCCCGAACAGCCTTTCCGGAACCAAAAACAGCGAGAAAACAGGAACTGGCACTTCGGCATCTCGTTAATAGGTTAGTTCCGGAAAATGCATAAAAACATTATAAAGTGCAAGCAAAACATGTAAGTATTGTCATAAAACAAGCATCGAACATCAGAAATTATAGGTACGTTGGAGACGTATCATTCCTCGACCTCCTCCGTGTTGTCTCTTGCATGATGGCCTCCTCCCTCTATGTATGCATTCAGTGCACCTTCCGTGACTGACCAATCCTTCCTGGAATCAAGGTTAAATAGAACAGTGCGGCAATCCTACTAGTTTTTCGGTTTTCTTAGTTGTTCTCCAAGTTTTCTTGTAAAATGTTATCTTGTAAGACAGAGTTACTCAAGTTAGACAAATCGAAACAAATTCATGCTTAATCATGGAGACTATGTCAAGTTTTTCTATGGGGAGCTGAATATCAAGATGGTGAGGTTCTACACCATGCATAGCTAATAAGCGAGAGGCGATGAGACCTCCACAAATTCCGCTCTTCTCACGGTTAGTAGCAAGTCTATAGGCTATTAAAGCACCCAAGTTGAAAGTCCTATCACCTTGTAATGCAACAGCTAGAAAAGCTAAATCCTGGATAGATAACTTACTTGCATTCTTTCTAGCAAGAACGCACTTGGTGATGAAATAAGCAAACTAGCGAATAGCTGGGAGTTGAATACTACTGATTTTACCACCATCCTCTGAGAAGCTTCTTCCATGACAAATCATCTTGAAGAGGTTCAAGAGCTCTTGCGGCGATCCCCTTATCTTCTCGCATGATCCCCATTGCGGCACTCTAAAATTGCTGCACAAAAATCATCGAATGGCAAGTTGATAGGTTTATTATAAATTTTGTACGCGAACCATGGGGTTAGATTGCGTGCCAATTGAACTTCAAAATCCTGCACTACGTAGACATAGTCAATTTTGCATATGTGGCATGGTTCACCAACAACAAAATCATCCAACACCCTGCACTGCAGAAATTAGATTATGGAACATCTCGCAAGATTCACTGCACTTCTCATAAAATCAACGCACGGGTAGTAAGAGGGGTACACTCCTTCTTCGCGGTGAACTCTCATAACCTGCTGCACCTCCAATTCTTGTTGGTTGAGTTGGTGCTTATTCCACTCCATTTTCTGAAATTTTCAACAAACATTATAAAATTTGTTTTGGTGACATATAATTGAGGGAAACTACCATAGGAACTTGCTAGAGTACTAATCATGCATCAAAACTAGTTTCTACAACTTAGAACAAGCATGCAAGCTCACTAAACATGTTACCTACAGCAGCAAAATATTCAAGATATACTCAACCAAACAAGATTCTACTTGGATAATCGGAGGAGTCACATACCGGAGAGCAAATGTGCCAAATTTCAGACAGAAATCTGGACTGAGCAAAGAGATCGAGAAATCTTGAGCTCTTGAGCAGAAACGCGAGTGAGAGAAAGATGATGCGAGTTTTTTCGGGAGAGAGAGTGAGATGGGAGGAAGAGATGAAGTGGTGGGGCAAGGAGGGCCCCACACACCAGGGTGGCGCGCCCCCCTTGCTGGCCGCGCCGGCCTGTGGGGTGCCACCCTGGGGTGCCCCACTGGTCATCCCCAGGTGTTCCCAGGTGCCTCGTCGAAAAATAGGACCAATGGTATAATCTTTGTGATTTTTTGAAAACTTTGAAAAATGCACATTTCTGGGTATCAAATTTATTATTATTGGTCAGAAAAAGATTTTGGAATCTCTAATTAACTAAAGAACTTTGCAAAACAAAAGTGCTACATCAAGTAGAACAAGTGGAGGAAGAAACAGATGTTGTTTAGCCCCTCTATGCATATAAAATGAATTTGTTAACAAGGTTGATCAAGTCTTTCCACCAAATAAATTTTACATAGCATAAGAAGAATTAAACCTCAAATCAATCATGTTACCTTGTATTGTATTGATATGGATCCAATCACAAGAGTTTGATATTCTTCTTTAGGCTCATATATAGGACAATCAATAGTTCCCACTTTGATAGTTCTCACATTAGAAATTGTATTAACTCCACATGCTTTCTCAACCCTCTTGGGAAAATAAACGGTATGCTCCTTGTCATCAACATTGAAAGTAACTTTTCCTTTATTGCAATCAATAACAGCCCCTGCGGTGTTAAGAAAAGGTCTCCCAAGAATAATAGACATATTATCATCTTCATGCATTTCCAACACAACAAAATCAGTTAATATCAAGCAATTATTAGTAACTTGAATAGGAACATCCTCACATATACCAACAGGAATAGCAGTAGATTTATCAGCCATTTGCAAAGATATATCAGTCGGTATCAACTTATCTAAATAAAGTCTCTTATAAAGAGAGAAAGGCATAACACTCACACCCGCTCCCAAATCACATAGAGCAGTTCTAACATAATTATTCTTAATAGAACAAGGAATAGTCGGTATACTGGGTCGCCAAGCTTCTTTGGAACCTTACCATTGAAAGAGTAATTAGCAAGCATAGTGGAAATCTCCTCATTAGGAATTTTCCTTTTGTTAGTGAAAATATCTTTCATATACTTTGAATAAGGAGGCAATTTAATAGCATCAGTCAAAGGGATTTGCAGGAATAAAGGTTTCATCCAATCACAAAATTTATTATAGTGTTCTTCTTCCTTTGATTTTAGTTTCTTAGCAGGAAAAGGCATTTGCTTTTGAACCCAAGGTTCCCTTTCATTACCATGTTTCTTAGCAATAAAATCTTCTTTAGTATACTTTTTATTTTTAGCATGCTTTTCAGGTTCTTCTTCAACCTCTTCTTTATCAGAAGCATCATTCTTATCATTATATTTATCATGTTCATTACCACTTTCAGTTTCAGCATCAGAAATAGAAATACTATTAGGATAATTAACAGGCTCAGAGGATTCTACAACAGTTTTATGTTTCTTTTTCTTTTTCTTAGATGGAGCACTAGTTTCAGTTCGTTGAGAATCTTGTTCAACTCTTTTGGGATGCCCTTCGGGATATAGAGGATCCTGGGTAGAAACACCGCCTCTAGTTGTTACTTCATAAGCATGTTTTTCTTTAGAATTATTTTTTAACAAGTCATTTTGCACTTTAGTGAGTTGATCAATTTGAATTTGAACCATTTGAAAATGTTTAACAAGCATCTTAACATCATTGGAGGTTCTCTCCACAATACCATGCAATTCACCAATAGCTCGAGAATTTTCTATTAAATGATTCTCTACTCTCATATTGAAATTATTTTGCTTAACAATATAATTATCAAACTCATCTAAGTATTGAGCAGGAGGTTTTGAATACGGAATATCTTCCCTAGTAAAGCGTTCAAGAGAGTGTACCTCAATCATGGATGAAGGGGGGGTGATCTTGCATAAATCTTCTATGGGAGGTAAATTCTTCACATCTTCGGATTTAATACCTTTCTCTTTAAGAGATTTCTTGGCTTCCCTCATATCTTCATCATTTAATTTAATCATACCCCTCTTCTTCAATATTGGTGTGGGGGTTGGTTCAGGTGTAGACCAATCATCATGATTCCGGCCTATTCTAGCCAATAATTCTTCAGCGTCGTCTAGAGTTCTTTTCCTGAAAACACAACCAGCACAACTATCCAGGTATGCCCTAGACTCAATGGTTAGTCCACTATAAAATATATCAAGTAAATCATGCTTTTCCAAATCATGTTCAGGCCGAGCTCTAATACGAGAGCAAAATCTAGCCCAAGCCTCGGGCAATTTCTCTCCATCTTCCTGATCAAAATTATAAATTCTCTGCAAAGCAATATGTTGAGCACTAGCAGGAAAGTATTTCCGGAAGAAAACATCAAGCAATTATTTTGGACTATTAATAGAATCAGGTGGCAAACTATTATACCAAGTTTTAGCATCATCCTTTAATGAGAAAGGGAAAATTTTAGCAACGAAATAAGTACGCTTCTTAACATCATCAGAAAACAAGCTACTTAGAGTAGATAGCTCAATCATGTGTTCTACAACACTTTCTTTTTCAGTACCACAAAAAGGTGTTTTCTCAACAATAGATATATGAGACAAATCAAGAGAAAAATCATAATCCTTATCCTTAATGTTTATAGGAGATGTGGCAAATTTAGGATCAGGAGACAATTTATATCTAACAGTATGTTGTGCAAGCAACTTTTTAATTTTTCTTGCATCAGTAGTAGCATTGCATTTATCAATAAAATCATCATCAAGTTCTACATAATCTTCATCAAGATCATCACTAGAGTATTCAACAGACTCGGGTGAATTAACGAGTGTAGCAGCATCTTCATTAGGAGTTTCAATATTTTCAATTTGTCTAGACCTAGCAATTGTAGCATCTAGAAAAGATCCCAATGAACCATCATTATCAAGCACGAAGAGAATCATCATCAAAATTATGAGAGGAATTTTCAGATCTAGCGGAAGTACCAAGCATGTGAAGCATGTGGTGGTGAAACAAGTTTATATATCACAGATGGTGAATCAAGAGCAGCAGAGGTACTCAGAGTTGTACCTTTTCTTGTAGTGGATGGTAATATGGCGACTTCAGTATCGCGGTTTACCCATGATGGAGAATTTGCAGCGAACAATATCAATCCAAGTGAACTTGCAAGTAAAGCTATGCTCCCCGGCAACGGCGCCAGAAAATAGTCTTGATGACCCACAAGTATAGGGGATCGCAACAGTCTTCGAGGGAAGTAAAACCTAATTTGTTGATTCGACACAAGGGGAGACAAAGAATACTTGTAAGCCTTAACAGCGGAGTCGTCAATTCAGCTGCACCTGGAAACAGACTTGCTCGCCAGAGTTTATCAGTAGGAAAAGTTTTATAGCAGTAGCAGTAGTGAAATAATAGCAGCAGAGCAGCAGAGTAGCAAAGACAGCAGTAGTGACTATAGTAAACAGCAGGATTAAAATACTGTAGGCACAGGGATGGATGAACGGCGTTGCATGGATGAGAGAAACTCATGTAACAATCAAGGCAGGGCATTTGCAGATAATAATAAAACGGTATCCAAGTACTAATCAATCAATAGGCATGTGTTCCATATTTAGTCGTACGTGCTCGCAATGAGAAACTTGCACAACATCTTTTGTCCTACCAGCCGGTGGCAGCCGGGCCTCTAGGGAATCTACTCGGAAATTAAGGTACTCCTTTTAATAGAGCACCGGAGCAAAGCATTAACACTCTGTGAACACATGTGATCCTCATATCACCGCCTTCCCCTTCGGTTGTCCCAATTTATGTCACTTTGGGGCCTCGGGTTCCGGACAACAATACATGTATACAACTTGCAGGTAAGATCATAAAGCAATGAATATCATCATGAATTGATAACATGTTCAGATCTGAGATCATGGCACTCGGGCCCTAGTGACAAGCATTAAGCACAACAAGTTGCAAAAATATCATAAAAGTACCAATTACGGACACTAGGCACTATGCCCTAGCAATCTTATGCTATTACATGACCAATCTCATCCAATCCCTACCATCCCCTTCAGCCTACAGCGGGGGAATTACTCACACATGGATGGGGGAAACATGGTTGGTCGATGGAGAGGCGTCGGTGGTGATGATGGCGATGATCTCCTCCAATTCCCCGTCCCGGCGGAGTGCCAGAACGGAGTTTCTGGTCCCGAGACGGAGTTTTGCGACGGTGGCGGCGTACTGGACGTCTTCTCGCGATTTCTTCTAACCCCCGTGCGTTTTTAGGTCGAAGGCGTTAAGTAGTCCAGAGGAGGGCGTCGGAGGCCGGCCGAGGGGGCCACACGCTAGGGCCGCGCGCCCCCCTCCTGGGCCGCGCCGGCCTAGTGTGTGGGGCCCTCGGGCCTCCACCCGGCTTGCCCTTTCGGCTCCATCAATCTTCTCGGAAAAATAAGATCTTTCGCATAAATTCCGAGGATTTTCCTGAAAGTTGGATTTCTGCAAAAAAACGAGACACCAGAGCAATTCTGCTGAAAACAGCGTTAGTCCGTGTTAGTTGCATCCAAAATACACAAATTAGAGGCAAAACAATAGCATAAGTGTTCGGGAAAGTAGATACGTTTTGGACGTATCAGGTTGCCGGAAGTGAGAGACAAACCTAAGAAGACACTCAAGCATGATGATAGAGTATGAGTCTATTGTGAAGTTTGTGGTATTGAGTGATTAGACATTTCGATGGATATAATAGTTCTTTGGAGGAGGCGAAGTGCTTCTTGTGAGAAAGGAGATGCAATTCCCCCGATTACCATAGGAAGGATGAGTGTTGGCACACGCCAATCTCAAAAGCTACCTTCTATGAGTACCGGGGAAGGACGAAGTTCCACCTATGTGGAGCCATCTACACCACAAGGCCAAGTCTTTTTCATTGGACAACCAAGTGCTAGGTCACCTATTCCACAACCTAAAGTTCGGCCTCAACAATAATGAGGTCAAGGCGAGGACCCAAATCATGATGAAGATCAAGGAACTTCACAAGAACCTATCCTCTTGATCGATTCTCGCCGGGGTGCTAAAGCGTCAAGACTCTCTCATAATTCAAGCAAAGAACAAGAAATACTCAAGAGCAAGATATGATGGGATTCAACGGTATAGCAATCCCAAGTATCAATTCTTCCCGAATATGCCCAACAAGACAATGGACTCACTCTCTATCGATTATCGTCAAGGTTTGCCTCTCTACATGTGTGCTTCTCATCCGGACGTCGTGTCAAGAGTGGATGATATCACTTTTGTACTACATGTCTAGATGTAAAGCACGCATGAACATAGGAGGAGTGCGGTTTAAATTATTGAGCTATCCCTCCCCCATGATGCACAAAGAAACCCAAAAGCATATGACATTCGTCAATCAAGTGACTATGAGCTTCACGTTGAGTTGTAGTCGTGAGTCCTAGGTCTCTACGCGACCTCACACTACCAAACTCTTACACGGTGGCTTCAGCCACCAAACCTCCTCCTCAAGGAGTTTTTGTTCTTTTTGTTTTCTTTTTCTTTTCTCTTCTTGTTTTTGTTTGTCGTTTCTTCTTTTCTCTTTGTTTCTTCACGGGAGATTCACCCAAGCTTGGCTTTTCTTGCTTTGATTCTTGCAAGCTTGGTTGGGTAGTACCTTAACAGTTCCGTAATCTAATCCTAAGCCATCATCTATCTCTTGAGCCAACTCAGTCTAAAAGCACAAGTCTACACCAAAATCTGAGGTTTTTGAAGTTGGAGGACGGTACTACCGCTTCTTGGGGCGGTACTACCGCTCTGGGGCAGTTCTCTGACGAAACTGAACAATTATCCCCAGAACGGTACTACCGCTCTAAGTACCGGTCCAGTACCGGTAAGCGGTACTACCGCTTTTAGGAGCGGTACTACCGCTTGCATCTTTTGACAAGAGGTACCGGTTGGGGTCGGGTTTACCCCAAATCACCAATACTCCTCTTCCACCTCAAGTCAAAAGCTCCTCCAAGCTCAAGAACTCGAGGAGATCGGCCCCGATCTCCTTTTCCAGCCGCCCCCGGCCAAATCTCCTCCGTGGAGAAGCTTCCCCAACCCTTTCTCCGCCATGTCCTCCGGTATGAACCCTAATTTCTCTCTCTAGGATGTGTTGAACTCCCTAGATGCATATGCTAGGGTTTGTTGGAGTTTTGTTGTGGAGAAGCATTCTTGGAAGCTATTCATGTGCAAGGATACTAGCTAGCAACAATGTGTGACTCTAGATCGATTTTTACCACGAACCCGATCTCGATTTGGCTGTGCGGAGCTTAAGCGGTAGTACCGCTCATCCTCGGGCGGTACTACCGGTCAAAGCGGAACTACCGGATTGAAATTGCGGTACTACCGCTCTGTCTAAGAGTCACCAATGTTGCTGGTTAGTTTCCACTTTGATCCTTAATTTCTCGGCTTGTGCACTTATCCCCTGTTCCCTCCCAAACCTTGGCTATTCACAGGGGCACCTAAGACCCGTGGTGGTAAGGTCAAGCCATCCTCTCGTCGTCATCGCAATGAAGAGCAAGAGGAGATCATGCCAACAAGGACCACCAAGCGACAGAAAGAAGCAGCAGCAGGGGCAAGGGTACCTCAAAGATCAATGCTTGATGTAAAGAAAGGCCAGTTCTTGGAGGTGCGGGGGGACAATCCTTATTTGCTCCCAAGAAATGCTCGTCAATGCCCCAATACTTATTTTCATCATGTCAATCAAGAGAGGATCTACACTGAGGTCTATGGAGCCAAAGAGTTCAAGTGTTGCCCCCAATACTCTATAAGCATGGACAAGCTCAACTCTGACCTCGACTACTTTGGAGAAGCACTTGAGATATGTGATGAACAAGGCCTTATTCCTATAATGACCTTTTCTCACAATTTCTCCCGGGAGGTGATTTGCCAATTCTATGCCACGGTTGTCTTTCTTGAGGATGAAGGAGGCTATCGCACTTTGAAATGGATGACAAAGGATCATGTGATGGAGGCCTCATGGCAAGACTTTGCTAGAGGCATTGGTTATGAGCTCCCCGAAGACGACTCCAACACCTTCCGCATTCATCTCCAAGCCAAGCCAATGGCCAAGGAGAAAATGGCCGATCTCTACATTCGAGGGAGGATGTTGTGTGGAAGCACCAATGGCCTTCTACCCGTCTACGACATCATGAACCACATCTACCGCTGCACCATCAATCCCAAGCATACCAACCACGATGAGGTGCATGGGTTCCTTGTGAATCTCCTTGTCCGCACACATGAGTTGAGGGGCAGCGGCAAGCAACTGGACGTCATGGATTACATTTGGCATGAGATGCGTGATTGTGCATTCCTTCGCAAGCTCCCTCAGTACGCTCCTTACCTCATGAGGCTCATTTGTATCAAGTGGGATCAAGAAGGGCGAGGAAATCTTCTGGAACAATGCCGACCCAACGTCACCATCCACAAGGAGAAGAGTCCTCTTGTCAAGGAACATGACCTTCCAAGGTTTGGCAAAGGAGCTCCCAAGGACAAGGATGAAGACGAAGCCGATAGCGACGACTCCGACTATGTTCCCAACTCCATCAAGACCAAGGGCCTCTTCGCCAAGCTCATCGCCCGCCTCAAGAAGTCCTTTTGCTTCAAGAGGGATCTCGAAGATAGGATGTATCAAGCTCATCACGACAACAAGAAGATCCGCCAAAGCCAAAAGGCCATGATGAGGCACATGCAACTCCCGGTCTCCGAGGGCTCCGAGGACAACATCACTCCTCCCGGTGAGTGGAAGTCCAAGCTTACTTGGTCAAGTTCCGAGGACTCCATCCCCGAGCACATTGTTCGTCCATCTCCACCACCTCATGGCAAGGGTCTTGCTCAAGATGGAGACGATGATGGTGAAGACGAAGATGAAGAGGAGGAAGATGTCGAGGATGAGGGTGATGAGAACGAGGAAGATGACGACGACGACGAGTGATTCCCTTGGGGCGTTAGTATGCTCCTTCTCCCTTTTTGGTGTCTCGATGCCAAAGGGGGAGAAGTTGATCTATTAGGACGGGAATTTGCATGGGGATGTCAAGGGCTTGGTGGCTTCATTTTGGTTCTTTCGGCCTTGGCATCAATCCTTCCCCTAGTTATTCGGAACTTTATTCGTATGTGTGTTTGCTACTCTATTCGTGGATCTCCCGATCCCCCGGTTTGTATTAAGACTTAATCGTTCGTAGCTTAATGGTCTTCACTATTTATCCTTGATTGGCTACATCAATCCTATGGAGGCTTTTATTATTATGAGTTTGGGTTTTCTCTCAAGGCAAAGGTATGAAAAGTTTCACCCAAACTCTCCTATATGCACTTATACTTGCCTCCATAGTGTGCTTGTGCTATATGATCTTGTCATATGTTCTTCTTAGCACTTATGCTTGGTTTGTAGAATCTAGGGGGAGTTTCTCTCTAGGATGTGTGCATTTGTATACAAATGCACATTCTAAAATATGCACACATCTAGGGGGAGCTTCGTCTACTCTTACAAATCATATACCTTATCATAATATCCTATGAATTATTGCAAATTCGTGTGTTGTCATCAAACACCAAAAAGGGATCCCACGCTGGAGCAGCAGGTGGAGCGCGGACGTTGGAACGCGTCGGTGTGGCCGGAGGAGTCGTCGGCCTCCCCTGCGCGAGCGCTGACTCGCGGAGCTGGATTGCGAGCCCGTCCCACAAAGCGAGCTCGTTGAGCTCGTCCTGCTCGCTGTTGGCCAGTGCCATGACAATGGCCTCCTGCTCGGAAATGTCCGGCGGCTGGGTCTCCGGATCCCACGCCGACCCACCGTCGTCGTGGTCGTACTGTGCCATGGTCACGTCCTCGTGCGCGGCCTCGTCCTCGTCGCTGTCCTCGTCCGCGTCCTCCTGGTCGTTCTCTTCTTCTTCGGCGGCGATCTCGCGCTCGAAGTAGTCTACGTCGGCGAGGTAGGCTGCGCGGCGCCGCGCGTCGAACTCCCACGTCCCGAAGGAAATCCAGTTGTAGGAGTTTAGCGCGTATGCCGGATCCTCCCGCAGATCCGGCAGCAAGATCGCCGGCGGTGGCGCACCTCGTCCCGCCGCTCTCGGCCCTCGCGCGGCACGGGGGGGATCGGCACACGCCGCGAGTTCAGGTACCAGGTGTAAGAGCAAGATCTATGACCCTTGTTTTGTGTGTTTGATAACAACACTCGAACAATTCTAACCGTGCACAAAGATTATCTTTGATGGATTTGTAGGTGTACGGTGCCCTCGCTGAACACACTATGATGGGAAGACTGAAGCGTAGATCTTAGGTTTTCTGGTTTTGTGTGTGTGTCGTGAGGTAACATGGTAGGAGAGGAAAAGAGGAAAAAGTTGTTTTAGCCATAGCGGTACTACCGGTACCATGAGCGGTAGTACCGCTACCCCTACTGGTACCGCCCGAGATACCGCTCTGAGGATTGCACACGGAAATGCCCCACAGAACACGTTGCGGTACCTTTACGGTACCATGAGCGGTAGTACCGCTTGAGAGCGGTAGTACCGCCCACGGTACCGCTCAAGTACCGTAACGCGTTACGGTCGTACCGTTGTGGTACCGCTTCGGTACCGCTTCGAGTCCAGTAAGCTCTGGACCCTGTCGCGGTACCTCGAGCGGTACCGCAAGCGGTAGTACCGCAGTGTATCCACGTGGACAAGTTCAGTGGGGATTCGAACTCAGAGCGGTAGTACCGCTTCCAGAAGCGGTAGTACCGCTTAGGCAAAAACAGCAGGTAACGGTTGGATTTGGAGGGACCTATATAAAGGCCCCTTCTTCCCCAGCTCGCCTCAGCTCTTCTCTCTCTCTCTCCTCCATTGTTGCTGAGCTCAAAATTGAGGGGATCTCCTCATCCACCCAACCAATCTTGCTCATACTTTGAGAGGTGGTGGAGGAGACCCCGATCTATCATTCTACCGAGAGAAAGTTCACCAATTCGTGGTACTCCTTAGTGGATCTTGGCGTTCGGGTTCCTTTGGTGGAAGAGCTTCTTGGTGGAGCACTGGAAGAGCTTCTTGGTGGAGCACTGGAAGAGCTTCTTGGTGGAGCACTGGAAGAGCTTCTTGGTGGAGCATTGGAAGGGTTCCTTTGGTGGAGCATTGGAGATGGGTTCCTATGGTGGAGCATTGGAGATGTGCAGCTATGGAGTCTAGCTTGGTGATGTACTAGCTCCATAGGGTGTTGGGAGCATCCTTGTGTGTGGAGCTCGCCCCAACCTTGTGAAGGAATCACCGCCTCGACCGGTGCCTTAGTGGAAGAGGGAGAGCACCTCCGTGGAGCTCTCTCGAGGAAGAAGGTGAGGCCTTCCTTCGTGGTGTGGCCGTCTAGTCTCTTGTGTGAGACTAGCACCTCCTCAACGCAGACGTACTTTCTGTTGTGGAAGTAACTGCGGCAAACAAACCTCGCCTCGCCTCCGCGCCCTCCGGTTGTCTCGCTCCTTAGTCTTACTATCTTGTTGATTCCTTTACTTGTTGCACATGTGCTAGCATCATTGTAGGAACACCGCTATTGCAAAAGTTATCACCTTTACCTTCCGTTGCGCTAAAATTGAAAAAGGTTAAAACTTGCCGTAGCGCCATTCACCCCCCTCTTGTTCGCTACAATCCATTCACCAGGCCCCTCCCGGCAAGTTCGCGTCCGGCCATGGTACCGGCCGGTTTTCCTCCCATAGCTGCCGCGTGAGGTCAACGCGGACGTACCGGCCGACCCGTGCCTTCTTGTCGGATTGCGAGCCGCTAGCCTCCTGGTCGTTCTTCGTCTTCCGGAACGGCCAGCATTTCTTCCCCATGGCGTCGGTGTGGTGGATACTGTGGGATTTGGCAATGGTTTTGGTCGGAGAAATGGGCGCCGGCAGCGTCCCTTTAAGAGGCTCCGACGCCATGTCGCCTTCAATGGCCTGCCAGTGCAACTCCTACTAGCTGCGCACGCTCGCGGAAGCCGAGGCACGCCATTAACGCGGCCATGCAAATGCTGCAGCGCGCCGCCCGAAAGTAATGCCGCGGAAGACGAAGCAGTTGTGCCGCTGCCAGGTGGGCCCGTGCGAGGACCGAGCGGACACTGAGTGTCGGCGCAACGTCCACAGAGACGCAAACTGGCGCATATTTGGGCCAGGTTTGCGTCTCCGCGGACGGTCCGGTCACTTTGCGTCGCCCCGCTGGAGGTGGTGCCAGACGCATTTCCGGTCACGATGGACACAAATGGTCGCTCAACGTCCGTTTGCGTCGCGCCGCTGGAGATGCCCTAAGCACCGATGGCCAGTGGCGGAGGACGAACAAAAAGTTTGCTATGGCGGAATGATACGTCTCCGACGTATCGATAATTTCTTATGTTCCATGCCACATTATTGATGATATCTACATGTTTTATACACATTATATGTCGTATTTATGCATTTTCCGGCACTAACCTATTAACGAGATGCCGAAGAGCCGATTCTGTCGTTTTTTGCTGTTTTTGGTTTCAGAAATCCTACAAAGGAAATATTCTCGGAATTGGATGAAATCAACGCCCAGGGTCCTATTTTTGCACGAAGCTTCCAGAAGACTGAGGGGGGAAGGAAGTGGGGCCACAAGGCGCCGACACAACAGGGCGGCGTGGCCTGGACCCTGGCCGCGCGGCCCTTGTGTGTGGGGCCCTCGTGTGGCCCCCCGCGTTGCCCTTCCGCCTACTTAAAGCCTTCGTCGCGAAACCCCCAGTACCGAGAGCCACGATACGGAAAACCTTACTGAGACGCCGCCGCCACCAATCCCATCTCGGGGGATTCTGGAGATCGCCTCCGGCACCCTGCCGGAGAGGGGAATCATCTCCCGGAGGACTCTTCACCGCCGTGGTCACCTCCAGAGTGATGAGTGAGTAGTTCACCCCTGGACTATGGGTCCATAGCAGTAGCTAGATGGTTGTCTTCTCCTCATGTGCTTCATTGTCGGATCTTGTGAGCTGCCTAACATGATCAAGATCATCTATCTGTAATTCTATATATTGTGTTTGTCGGGATCCGATGGATAGAGAATACTATGTTATGTTGATTATCAATCTATTAACTATGTGTTGTTTATGATCTTGCATGCTCTCCGTTATTAGTAGAGGCTCGGCCAAGTTTTTACTCTTAACTCCAAGAGGGAGTATTTATGCTCGATAGTGGGTTCATGCCTCCATTAAATCTGGGACAGATGACGGAAAGTTCTAAGGTTGTGGATGTGCTGTTGCCACTAGGGATAAAACATTGATGCTATGTCCGAGGATGTAGTTATTGATTACATTACGCACCATACTTAATGCAATTGTCTCGTTGTTTTGCAACTTAATACTCGGAAGGGGTTCGGATGATAACCTCGAAGGTGGACTTTTAGGCATAGATGCATGCTGGATAGCGGTCTATGTACTTTGTCGTAATACCCAATTAAATCTCACAATACTCATCATATCATGTATGTGCATGGTCATGCCCTCTCTATTTGTCAATTGCCCGACTGTAATTTGTTCACCCAACATGCTATTTATCTTATGGGAGAGACACCTCTAGTGAACTGTGGACCCCGGTCCATTCTTTACATCCGAAATACAAATCTGCTGCTATTGTTCTTTCATCGTTCTTTGCAAACAATCATCATCCACACTATACATCTAATCCTTTGTTACAGCAAGCCGGTGAGATTGACAACCTCACCTGTTTCGTTGGGGCAAAGTACTTTGGTTGTGTTGTGCAGGTTCCACGTTGGTGCCGGAATCCCTGGTGTTGCGCCGCACTACATCTCGCCGCCATCAACCTTCAACGTGCTTCTTGGCTCCTCCTGGTTCGATAAAACTTGGTTTCTTTCTGAGGGAAAACTTGCCGCTGTACGCATCACACCTTCCTCTTGGAGTTCCCAACGGACGCGTGCTGTACGCGTATCAAGCATATTTTCTGGCGCCGTTACCGGGGAGATCAAGACACGCTGCAAGGGGAGTCTCCACAATCCAATCTCTTTACTTTGTTTTTGTCTTACTTTATTTTATTACTACTTTGTTTGCTGCATTATATCAAAAACACAAAAAAAATTAGTTGCTAGTTTTACTTTATTTACTGTCTTGCACTCTATATCAAAAACACACAAAAAATTAGTTAGTTGCATTTACTTTATTTAGTTTGCTTTATTTACTATTGCTAAAATGAGTAATCCTGAAGTTGAAGTTCGTTCGTTTAAGCAACAAGGGGGAGAATGTTTAAAAGATGCTTGGTATAGAATTAGTGATGCTCATAATAGGTGCACTAAGAAACACTCCACCACTATCCTACTCGGGAATTTTTATGTTGGTATCTCTAGCTGGAATAGGTATGTTCTTGATTGTCTCGCAGGAGGTAACTTCCTAGGCGCTCCTGTTTTAGAAGCTAGTTGCATTATTGAGAGTTTATTTGGAACACCACTTGTTAATGAAGTTAAAATTGAAACCTCTCTTGAAGATGTCATGAAAAAATTGGAAACCATAGAGAAAATTTTTCCAAGTGTTGAAACTAAATTGGAAATGTTACTTGATAAAACCGATGAACTTGATAAATCCTTAGGAGGAATTGATGAAAGAATTAGTGTCCTAGGAACTTGTGTTGTCCATGATAATCAAATCAATAGGATTGGCGAACTTGAAAAAGCTATGGGAACCTTGGGTTCAACCTTTTCATCTATAAAGTTTAGAGAAAAAGCTTATGTGGGTAAGGAGCAAAAGTTTATGCATGTCTCTAAAGTGCCTAAACCAAAAAAAAAAATTATTATAGGCCTAAAATTGACAAAGCCCTTAGTACCACTACAGATGGGGGAGCTCATGATATTGATGCTCCATCTCTTGATAACACTTGATACACACTTTCTGCGCCTAGCTGAAAGGCGTTAAAGAAAAGCGCTTATGGGAGACAACCCATGTTTTTACTACAGTATTTTATTTTATATTTGAGCCTTGGAAGTTTTTTACTACTGTAGCAACCTCTCCTTATATTAGTTTTGTGCATTGTTGTGCCAAGTAAAGTCGTTGATAGTAAGGTTCATACTAGATTTGGATTACCGCACGATAATGCATTTCTTTTGTCGTCACGAATTTCGACCTGCCTCTCTGTAGGTAGCTCAGAAAAATATGCCAATTTACGTGCATGATCCCCAGATATGTACGCAACTTTCATTAAATTTGGGCATTTTCATTTGAGCAAGTATGGTTCCTCAATAAAATCCATCTTTACGGACTGTTCTGTTTTGACAGATTCTGCCTTTTATTTCGCATTGCCTCTTTTGCTATGGTGGATGAATTTCTTTGTTCCATTAATGTCCAGTAGCTTTATGCAATGTCCAGAAGTGTTAAAATTATTATGTCACCTCTGAACATGTTAATTTTTATTGTGCACTAACCCTCTAATGAGTTGTTTCGAGTTTGGTGTGGAGGAAGTTTTCAAGGATCAAGAGAGGGAGATGATACAATATGATCAAGGAGAGTGAAAGGTCTAAGCTTGGGGATGCCCCGGTGGTTCACCCCTCGCATATTTTAAGAAGACTCAAGCGTCTAAGCTTGGGGATGCCCAAGGCATCCCCTTCTTCATCGACAACATTATCGAGTTCCTCCCCCGAAACTATATTTTTATTCCATCACATCTTATGTGCTTTGCTTGGAGCGTCGGTTTGTTTTTGTTTTTATTTTCGTTTGAATAAAATGGATCCTAGCATTCATTGTGTGGGAGAGAGACACGCTCCGCTGTTGCATATGGACAAATATGTCCTTAGGCTTTACTCATAGTATTCATGGCGAAGGTTGAATCTTCTTCGTTAAATTGTTATATGGTTGGAATCGGGAAATGCTACATGTAGTAATTCTAAAATGTCTTGAATAATTTGATACTTGGGAATTGTTGTGCTCATGTTTAAGCCCTTGCATCATATACTTTGCACCTATTAATGAAGAAACACCTAGAGCTTGCTAAATTTGGTTTGCATATTTGGTCTCTCTAAAGTCTAGATAATTTCTAGTATTGAGTTTTGAACAACAAGGAAGACGGTGTAGAGTCTTATAATGTTTACAATATGTCTTTTATGTGAGTTTTGCTGCACCGGTTCATCCTTGTGTTTGTTTCAAATAACCTTGCTAGCCTAAACCTTGTATCGAGAGGGAATACTTCTCATGCATCCAAAATCCTTGAGCCAACCACTATGCCATTTGTGTCCACCATATCTACCTACTACATGGTATTTCTCCGCCATTCCAAAGTAAATTGCTTGAGTGCTACCTTTAAAATTTCCATTCTTTACCTTTGCAATATATAGCTCATGGGACAAATAGCTTAAAAACTATTGTGGTATTGAATATGTACTTATGCACTTTATCTCTTATTAAGTTGCTTGTTGTGCGATAGCCATGTTTTCTCGGGGACGCCATCAACTACTCTTTGTTGAATATCATGTGAGTTGCTATGCATGTCCGTCTTGTCTCGAAGTAAGGGAGATTTACCACTTTAATGGTTAGAGCATGCATATTGTTAGAGAAGAACATTGGGCCGCTAACTAAAGCCATGAATCATGGTGGAAGTTTCAGTTTTGGACATAGATCCTCAATCTCATATGAGAACATTAATTGATTGCTACATGCTTATGCATTAAAGAGGAGTCCATTATCTGTTGTCCATGTTGTCCCGGTATGGATGTCTAAGTTGAGAATAATCAAAAGCGATAAATCCAGATGCGAGCTTTCTCCTTAGACCTTTGTACAGGCGGCATGGAGGTACCCCTTTGTGACACTTGGTTAAAACATGTGTATTGCGATGATCCCGGTAATCCAAGCTAATTAGGACAAGGTGCGGGCACTATTAGTATACTATGCATGAGGCTTGCAACTTGTAAGATATAATTTACATGATACATATGCTTTATTACTACCGTTGACAAAATTGTTTCATGTTTTCAAAATAAAAGCTCTTGCACAAATATAGCAATCGATGCTTTCCTCTTTGAAGGACCTTTCTTTTACTTTTATTGTTGAGTCAGTTCACCTATTTCTCTCCACCTCAAGAAGCAAACACTTGTGTGAACTGTGCATTGATTCCTACATACCTGCATATTGCACTTGTTATATTACTCTATGTTGACAATATCCATGAGATATACATGTTATAAGTTGAAAGCAACCGCTGAAACTTAATCTTCCTTTGTGTTGCTTCAATACCTTTACTTTGATTTATTGCTTTATGAGTTAACTCTTATGCAAGACTCATTGATGCTTGTCTTGGAAGTACTATTCATGAAAAGTCTTTGCTTTATGATTCAGTTGTTTACTCATGTCATTACCATTGTTTTGATCGCTGCATTCGTTACATATGCTTACAATAGTATGATCAAGGTTATGATGGCATGTCACTCCGTAAATTATCTTTGTTATCGTTTACCGCTCGGGACGAGCAGGAACTAAGCTTGGGGATGCTGATACGTCTCCGACGTATCGATAATTTCTTATGTTCCATGCCACATTATTGATGATATCTACATGTTTTATACACATTATATGTCGTATTTATGCATTTTCCGGCACTAACCTATTAACGAGATGCCGAAGAGCCGCTTCTGTTTTCTGCTGTTTTTGGTTTCAGAAATCCTACAAAGGAAATATTCTCGGAATTGGATGAAATCAACGCCCGGGGTCCTATTTTTGCACGAAGCTTCCGGAAGACCGAGGGGAAAGGAAGTGGGGCCACGAGGCGCCGACACAACAGGGCGGCGCGGCCCGGACCCCGGCCGCGCGGCCCTGTTGTGTGGGGCCCTCGTGTGGCCCCCGCGTTGCCCTTCCGCCTACTTAAAGCCTTCGTCGCGAAACCCCCGCATCCGAGAGCCACGATACGGAAAACCTTACTGAGACGCCGCCGCCGCCAATCCCATCTCGGGGGATTCTGGAGATCGCCTCCGGCACCCTGCCGGAGAGGGGAATCATCTCCCAGAGGACTCCGCCATGGTCACCTCCGGAGTGATGAGTGAGTAGTTCACCCCTGGACTATGGGTCCATAGCAGTAGCTAGATGGTTGTCTTCTACTCATGTGCTTCATTGTCGGATCTTGTGAGCTGCCTAACATGATCAAGATCATCTATCTGTAATTCTATATGTTGTGTTTGTCGGGATCCGATGGATAGAGAATACTATGTTATGTTGATTATCAATCTATTACCTATGTGTTGTTTATGATCTTGCATGCTCTCCGTTATTAGTAGAGGCTCGGCCAAGTTTTTACTCTTAACTCCAAGAGGGAGTATTTATGCTCGATAGTGGGTTCATGCCTCCATTAAATCCGGGACGATGACGGAAAGTTCCGAGGTTGTGGATGTGTCTGTTGCCACTAGGGATAAAACATTGATGCTATGTCCGAGGATGTAGTTATTGATTACATTACGCACCATACTTAATGCAATTGTCCGTTGTTTTGCAACTTAATACTGGAAGGGGTTCGGATGATAACCTCGAAGGTGGACTTTTAGGCATAGATGCATGCTGGATAGTGGTCTATGTACTTTGTCGTAATGCCCAATTAAATCTCACAATACTCATCATATCATGTATGTGCATGGTCATGCCCTCTCTATTTGTCAATTGCCCGACTGTAATTTGTTCACCCAACATGCTACTTATCTTATGGGAGAGACACCTCTAGTGAACTGTGGACCCCGGTCCATTCTTTACATCTGAAATACAAATCTGCCGCTATTGTTCTTTACTCGTTCTTTGCAAACAATCATCATCCACACTATACATCTAATCCTTTGTTACGACAAGCCGGTGAGATTGACAACCTCACTGTTTCGTTGGGGCAAAGTACTTTGGTTGTGTTGTGCAGGTTCCACGTTGCCGCCGGAATCCCTGGTGTTGCGCCGCACTACATCTCGCCGCCATCAACCTTCAACGTGCTTCTTGGCTCCTCCTGGTTCAATAAACCCTGGTTTCTTTCTGAGGGAAAACTTGCCGCTGTACGCATCACACCTTGGGGTTCCCAACGGACGCGTGCTGTACGCGTATCACGGAATTAATAGCGTACATGGAAAAACATGATACAAAATCAAGCAATCCATATATTAACTACCTATGATGAATCACCGGGACATAAAACTGATCTTTCACACATGTTCTAGCAGAAAAACTGATAAAAGTTACATGCTTTGGCCACGCTTTAGAGCATCTCCAACAGGCGCGCTATATCGCGGCGCGCTAAAACTCAGATTCTGCGCGCGGTAAACAGCTAGCGCGCGTTGGGCTGGTTTTTCCCCCGCCGGACGCGCTAAAATGCAGCGCGTGCACGGGCGAAAAAAATGGTCCTCCGCCGGGCGCGGCAAAATACAGCGCGCGCGGGCGCGGAAAACAGTTTTCTAGACTATTTTGCATTCACAAAGATCAAATAATCACACATAATTCATGAAACAAATGATGTACCATAATTTAAATGGACACAAAGTGCAACATACATCACATAGTTCAAGAATGACACACAAAATGACGTAGTTCAACAATGACACACGACATATGGTTCAAATCGACAAAGTGGAACACACAATTTGCATATCACAATTGCATATCACACTTCCGCATTCTCCAAGTCAACACCTTCTTCTTCTTCCTCATCTTCTTGGGTTGAAGGAGGAATAGTAGCATTCATGGAAGACACGAAGCCTCCCGGTGGTGCTCCCATACTCCCATACACACCACTCACCGAGCCTCCCATAGTCCCTCCAAACACTCCTCCATAGCTTGGTCCTCCCATGCCGGCCATGCCTCCATAGCCTCCCATGCCGGCCATGCCTCCCATGCCGGCCATGGGCATGCTTCCCATGCCGGCCATGCCTCCCATGGTGGGCATGGGCATGCTTCCCATGCCGGCCATGCCTCCCATGCCGGTCATGCCTCCCATGCCTCCTCCAAACGTCGGCATGCCTCCTCCAAACATGCCTCCTCCAAACATGCCGGTCGTGAAAGTGTTCATGTTGGCTACCAACAATCTCTTTTTGGCCAACACTTCATCGCGAAGAAGGTTGATGTACTCCTTTTGCCTCTCATCCATATGGGAAGTATCCATCAACAAAAGCTTCCTCTCCTCCTCCGCTAGGCGTGCATGCTCCTCGATGGCTTGCCTCTTCTCCTCCAAAGCCAACTTTCTCTCCTCGTTGGCGGCAATCCTCTCCTCCAAAGCGGCTCTCCTAGCTTCAATAGCATCCATAGCCTCTTTCTCCAAGTTTCGTTGCATCTTCCTATCTTCATTTGCTTGCAACCTTGCATTTGCAATCCTTTCCATAGCAATGGCAATGTCATCATCTCCGGCCTTCTTTCCCTTCATATCTTTGGTGGTCTTCCTACCATGCACATTCCTCCGTCCATTGTTGACGGAGTGAGGAGTGGAGCTTCTCTTTTTGCCTTCATCACTTGAATCATCATCATCGATGATTGTTGCATCACCGGTAGCATTGGCCGCCATAGTTGCCGCATCCAACTTGCCGCACGTCTTCCACTTCTCTTCATTCCCTAGCACTTCATAGCAATGATGCAAGGTGAATGGCTTGCCAAGAATCTTGTTGCATTTCTTGTTCTTCTTTCCCACATCCCTAAACAATCCTTGAGCCATAGAGTTCTACACATATGCGGAAAAGAAAATAGATGAGCTATATGAAGTAGAACCGTATTCTTCTCATATGAGCCATATGGTGAACATAGTAGTAGAATGACTTACCCTATCATTCTCATTTGTGCCACTTGGATTGAGAAAATCGATGTTGGCTTGCACGCCCGCCCATTTTTGGCAATCGGTGTTGATGCCGGACCAACGGGACCGAAGTGAGCGCATGGTTCGCTCGTGCCCACTTGTGTTGTGTGTGTTGAAGTACTCCGTCATCCTCATCCAATATGTTTCTCTTGTTTGATCGGTACCGGTTGTTGGATCCATTCCAATTGTCAACCACGTCTTGCAAAGCAACTTGTCCTCCGCTATGGTGTAGTTGGCGGACCGACCGGGATGGCGAGGTTCAATCAACCCTTCTCCTTCCTCATCTACATCCTCATATTCCTCCTCTCCATCGGCGGATTCATCATGCAAGAACGAGGATCCAACATTCATTGTCTCCATGAATGCCGCATCATCCACTCTACATTGCAATGAAATTCATTACTATACGGCTAGGTATGCATCTAAACTACAATTCGACGAAAAGTAGTGTTTTTTACCTCTCGGGCATTTCATCATCCACCATATGTGCGCCCGCGCGGTTGCCGGACGGAGGCGCCGGCTGGGTCGGCGGAGGAGGAGGAGGAGGCTGCGGCCGGCGGGCGCCTTCGCTTTCTTCGGCGACGCGACGGAGGTGGCATCGATGTGCGTCCGTTTGGTCGACGGCACCTTCCCCCTCCTCGGCGTGGGCCGCGTGTTGCCGGCGCCCTGCGCGGCGGCTGCGCCTGCGTGCAGCACCCCGCGCGGCGGAACGAAGAGCGCGCGCGCAGCAGGCGTTGCATTGCCGCCGTCGGCGCCGCCGCTAGGGTTTGGCGGCGGCGTGGTGGAAGTGGCGGCGGCCGCGGAGGGTGGGATGGAGTAGGGAGGGGTCGGTGGGTTGCCGGAGGGGTCGTCCATCGTCGGGATTTCGTCGGCGGCGCGCGAAGACGGCGGATTGGGCGCTCGGGCGGCGACGCGGAAGAGGAACTTTCAGCGCGGGGGTTTTTTCGCGCTTGGACGAGCGATGTCGCGCGCTGTAGCCGACGCGTCAGATATGCCGCTCCGGTTTGTGCAAAATGCCGCGTGCTCTAATTTTTTTACAGCACCGCGCCTGCTGGAGCGCCTGATTCCCTCCCGCGCGCGGTATACCGGCCGTTTTTTTGCAGCGCGGCCGATATAGCTCGCCTGTTGGAGATGCTCTTAGTCAAGAAATTGGTTAAGATAACATGAGTAGTAGTATTTAATGGCCAAAATTAGCTATGGCATGAGCCATACCATGCCAGAATGGGTCATCCGCCACTGCCGACGGCGAGAGGGACCGGAGTGAGGAGCTGGCGGGTGTAGAGGCTCTCCTCTTTTTTTTTTTGAGATGGCTCTCCTCTTTGTTTGAGAGTCATCACTCGAAAGCAACGCGGTAACACTGTATCCACGTATTGGTCTGAAAACAGACGACACCCAGCCAATCACGTCGCACCAATTCCAGTCCACGGATCGTGATTCCAGCCGTCCGAATCTCACCGATCCAACGACCCGAACGGCCGAACTTCATCTCCCTCCTCCAGTCCACCCCGCCCCGCCCCGCGCCTTCTCCCCCGAAAATTTTCCGATTGCCCGCCCAAGCCTCCCTGTTAAAAGCCCCCGCCGGCCCCAACCCACTCCACCCAAAACTCGAATCCCACACCGGCGACGCAACACAAATCCAAATCCAAACCCTAGCCCTCCCCTCGTCCCCGATGGCCCGCACGAAGCAGACGGCGCGCAAGTCCACCGGCGGCAAGGCCCCGCGGAAGCAGCTGGCGACCAAGGCGGCGCGCAAGTCGGCGCCGGCCACCGGCGGGGTGAAGAAGCCCCACCGCTTCCGCCCCGGCACCGTCGCGCTCCGCGAGATCCGCAAGTACCAGAAGAGCACGGAGCTGCTCATCCGCAAGCTCCCCTTCCAGCGCCTCGTGCGGGAGATCGCGCAGGACTTCAAGACCGACCTCAGGTTCCAGAGCTCCGCCGTCTCCGCGCTGCAGGAGGCCGCAGAGGCCTACCTCGTCGGCCTCTTCGAGGACACCAACCTCTGCGCCATCCACGCCAAGCGCGTCACCATCATGCCCAAGGACATCCAGCTCGCACGCCGCATCCGGGGAGAGAGGGCCTAGGCATCCTTTGCCGAAGCTGCCGGTAGTACCTGTTCGTGCCTGGCTGTAGGAATGTGTTGGGTGCTTCTGTTTGTGGTGGTGTTGATATGAGTTGTCGTCTGGTCTCATGGGGGACCCTGTCTTATGCAGCATGATGCTGAAATGAAATGAAAATGCAGTGAAACATGTTATCCTCCTAATTTGTCATCAGTTGCATATGTCTGCCCATCTTTTATTTTGTGGTCTCCTGTGTTGGTGTTGATGCGATTGGAACAGAGAATGCATGACTTGTGTATGGATTTGGTGATATGGCTTGTCAGATCTGTAAATTGTATTCGTTCCTGTGATATTCAATGTTCAATTGTTTTGCAAGTTATTTGTTCATGGATTTGCTGATCAATTGGGCCTTCTGCTCTTTTGAACTTTGTTTCTGCTGGTTCATGTTGATTACCTTGAGTTGTTCTCTGTACATTTTGGTTGCTACTTCACCCAAATTTTGGATAACTAGCAAAGCACTGACTAAGATTTTTTGGATAACTGACAAAGCACCCATATCGTGCTTGCAGTGAATTTGACATGCCAATTCTTTATCTTCCATAGCCGCATTTACATATATACTTCTATATTGAACCTGGCCAAATTTACATAGTTGGGTTTCTTTGCAATGTTTTTTACAGGTTTAACACATACACTCACTTGTATGTATCTGGTGTTGCGAACTTGGGAAGCTCTGTCTGAAAGGAGAATTCCATCAGTGGGGATAATCCGTCTGAGGCTACAGAGACTGCACTAATATCAGCTAAATTAGGATAACCTGACCTCACTTTGCAAACAGCATGCACTTGACAATTTGCAAGGATAATTGTCAGTCAGGTCAGTCCTTCTACCTGCGAGAAGTCCTAGGCATGAAGAAAAACAAAGAGGAAATGGATTACTGCTATTTTGAAACCATCGCCAGGCAAATGCGACCCAGAGCGGGAGCATATTGCCTCTGATATCACCAAGGTAAATGCCTCTTCTATGATGCATATATCAGCTTGGTCTTCTTCTATCCATTTTTGTTAGTCCTTTCTCTGCAATACGTGTTTCTTTGCACTAGCAGTACTATTGGGACATATACTGGATAATCAGCACTTCTTCAGTTTAGGCATATACTAGAATTTTCAGAATCCATTTTCTGTTCATAATTTTACTAGCAGTGCAAGAATTTGGATGCCTGGTATGGTCTTGGATATTTAAGGTGCATAATTTGGGGGAAAATCTTCGAGAATGACAGAATTTGGAAATCACTATTTTCTTTTCTTTCCCTTGCAATTCAACAGTTAGTGATTGTACTCCCTCCGTCTATAAATAGATGTCTCAATTTTGTTAAAATTTAAATGTATCTAGACCCATTTTAGTATCTAAATACATTCAAATCTGTTCTAAGTTAAGACATCCTTTTATAGACGGAGGTTAGTACTATATTCTGCCACTTTTGCAAAATACATCACTTTTGACTGTATCTTGAGCATTTTCCTTGTGCGGATGGTGTATACTTTATATTTCAGAACTGTCCCTGCACATACATTTGGAGAAGAGCTTATTGCAAGTAGAGTCTGCCGCAGACGATTCAAACTTGTATTGCACATGAATTTTTCCATGGCACTTCCAAGTTCCAATGTAGTGCCCCAGACTCACAAGAACCTAGTGTATATATTTAGTTGACGTGCCAAATACATTTAGAATGAACACATCAGGCGACAACGGTTGCCTCTAATTAAGACTTGGTAGTGGGAGGAGGAGCTCATAATTTCTGTGATATCTCTGACACGGTGATACCGTACATGCACATACATACAGATAGACAGCAGATGTTTTCAGTTCCCTGTACCTGCAAGCCGGAACAACATTAACTTTTCGAGCTATAAAATTATCACTATCATGCCACCGCCACCGATCTGACCGATGTGCCATGAGCCCATGAGTTGCAGTTTCCTCAAGTATCCTCCTATGATACCATCGAACCATAAGGAGGGCCGCGTTTGGGTGGAAAAATCCGGTTTGAGCCTGGGTGCATGTGAATTCAGGTTGGAAATGCATTTTTCAAATATTAAAAAATTCTGAAATAAAAATAACCGGGTACGTACGCATGTTCCATGTGTGCGTACAAAGTTTTCGCGGAGAAACCACTTTTTTATTTCAGAATTAAAAAAGACAAAATACGTCACATATATACTGCTATATAGCCCTGCAAAATTTCACTTTTTTGCTGAGACAAAATAAAAGATTTTTTCGTCACGAAACTCATGTCCAAAGCACATATTTGAGATCATCTAGGAAATCATTTTGTGTTTTGATTTTTAAAACATGTTTTGACATCACAAACGGAACTTTTTAAAAAGTGGGTTCACATGCCCCCATGTTCCATACATGCAGTCTCGCGTTTGGGTGTACATAATTAAGTTCGTTTTCGTTTGGTACCGTGACTAAAAAAGAGCCGAAAAGGAACCTTTATCGTGTGCTAAGCAATCTTGATTTTTTTTGGAGCAACCTATTCACTAAGCAAGAGGAAAATGGCCGGTTTATAAGGAAAAACTGGCTAAAAACCGAGGAGAGGTATGTAAAGGGACCTAACCAAACCTACAAGGCCAGTTTATAAAGGAAACTTGCGAAAACCAGTACAACCTAACACCACACACCGGTCCTGAGGCCGCGCACCACGCGAGCCGACGTCACTTCCGCCCAAGCAAGAAGACACGCGACTCAAAACACGAGAGCTTCAGAGCTGCCACTTTGATATCCACAGCGGCCCCGAGACCGCGCACACGCCTGTTCGATAGACAAAAAAGCCAAGCAAAGGGAGCCAAATCCGCGAAGCGGAATACCGGCTCTCCAAGGCGACACCCCCCCGGGGGGGGGGGGGGGAGCGACAATGATGCCACCAATGCCCGCTGTAGCAAAAGCTAAAGCTTAGGATTTCTCCAGGAGAGACCAAGGCTCGAAACAATAAGGGAGGTGAAGGAGCTCCTCAACGATGCCTCGAATGAGGGGAGCGACGTCCGAGGACGCCGACATCGCTGGCAACGACCGAGGTCGGTGCAGTGCTTTCATGCGGAGTTCACCATCCACCAAGTCATTGAAGCCCATCCGCAAAATCCACAGTTGGCACACCCGCCTTGCAGCTTGCTGCCACCGCACAAAGACCACCATGGCACACCATGCCCTGATGCGCCCCAACGCGCCTACCACAACCACCATTCAGGACCTCCGTCCCGACATCCACGTCCTGCCAACTCAGAGAGCTAGAACAACCGGGTCGATTGCCTTGGCACCCTCGTAGCCCAAGAAAAACCACTCCACTAGCTCCTCGCTGCAGCTCCACCTCGTTGAGCGAACGCCACAACTTATGGGGCCGTTGTCCCGGCATACGAACACGCTACAGTCTAGTTGCCGCTACATAGCCTAGGGCCGTCACCCCAGCATGTATCGACCAGTCGACGAGATTGCCGCCGCCACCACCCACAACCAGACCGCATGCCCACCCGCTGCGGGATGAGGAACGCCGCTGCCCCAGCCAGCCCCAGCCAGCGGCACACTCAATACTGGAGGCAGAGAATGCCCTGATCAAGGTCCACGACACTAGAGCGCCGCCAAGGCAGGACAAGGAGGGGCGCCAGAAAACCGCAGACCACCGCCAAGCGCGATGGCGCCACCAAGGGTGCCGGAGCTGCACCGCACGGGACTTCCGTCGCCGTGGAGGGCAACACCAGCCACCGCCCGAGCCTAGCTCCCCACCGTCGTGGCAAGATGCCACGCACAAGCACATTGCACCGCCGAAACCACCTTCCTGGGGCCACTGCCCCGGCGTCCGTGCCAAATCCGGCCATGTCGCCCCCAACCAGCCCTACACCTCGCGCCGCCGCCGACCAGAATGTAGGGATTCGTAGCATAGAAAACATAAAATTCCTACCGCAAGAACGAATAACAAGCCAAGATCTAATCTAGTAGATGGTAGCAACGAGATGAGATCATCATACCCTCGAAGATCGCTAAGCGTTAACAAGATAAATCTCGTGGATGATGTAGTCGATCACTTTCCACTTTCAAAACCGCGTAAAAGATCTTGACGGTGCCACAATCGGGCAGCACCCCCGCACTCGGTCACACGTTCAGTGTCGATGAAGATGTTCGTCCCCCTGTTCTAGCGGGCAGCAGAAGTACTAGATCCTCCTCGGAATCCCGGCAGCACGGCGGCGTGGCGAGGGTGGTGGTGGAGAACTCCGGCAGGGCTTCGCCGTAAGCCGTGTGGGAGATAAGTGGAGGAGGGAGTCGCTAGGGTTTAGAGAGAGGGGGCTAGGGCGCCGGCTCTTGGTGGTGCCCTTGGTGGTGCGGCCAAGTAGTGGCCAGCCCCTCCCCTCCTCTCCCCTTTAAATAGGTGGAAAACCTAGGGTTCACCCAAAAACCACATTGAAGTCCAACTCCAAAACTTACCAAATTGGGAAGCCTAGATGAAGAGGGATTCCTCCCTTTCCTTTTCATGTGGCCGGCCATGAAGGTGGAGTCCAGACTCCTCCTTCCTACTTGGTGGGTCGGCTAGGGCTGGTGGAGTCCCTCCGGGACTCCACCTGCCATAGTGAATTGTTCCGGATGATTTTAGAACCTTCCGTAACCTTCCATAAATTCACCGGACCACTCCCAAACTTGGAATGTGACTTCCCATATATGAATCTTATTCTCCGGACCATCCCGGAACTCCTCGTGATGTCCTGGATTCCATCTGAGACTTCGAACAATATTCGAACTCCATTCCATATTCCATATCTACTTAAAACGACATCGAACCTTAAGTGTGTCACCCTACGGTTCGTGAACTATGCAGACATGATCGAGACACTTCTCCGATCAATAACCAATAGCGGGACCTGGAGATCCATAATGGCTCCCACATATTCAACGATGACTTCATGATCGAAAGAACCATTAACATACGATACCGATTTCCTTTGTCACACAATATTTTACTTATCCGAAGTTTGATCGTCGGTATCTCTATACCTAGTTCAACCTTGTTACCGATAAGGGCATCTCCAGCGGCGCGATGCAAACGGACGCTGAGCGACCGTTTTCGTCCGCCGTGACCGGAAATGCGTCTGGGCTCTGCTCCAGCGGGGCGACGCAAAGTGACCGGGCCGTCCGCGGAGACGCAAACCTGACCCAAATATGCGCCAGGTTTGCGTATCCGCGGATGCTTCGCGGTCGCGCCGAGGGTCCTCCATTTCTTACCGGGTCCCGCAAGTCAGGGACAACGAAATCAACCGCTTCAATTTTCTTCGTTTTCCCCTTCTTTGCTGCCCTAGTGCGACGCCACCACCCCAACCCCAGCCGCCGTCGTCCCGCCGCGGCGCCGCAGTACTTGCCGTTGGCTCCGTTGTCACCGCGCGGGAGAGCAGGATCGTACTCGGGGTTGGCTCCGGCGCGTACCTACCCACTGTTTTGGGGCCAAACGTTGCCAGTTGCGCCGCCCATGACCTGTTCGATCAATTGCACCGGTAGGTTTCTTCTCCTGTTTTCGGCGCTATTTGTGCGCGACCATTGATCAACAGTTCGTACCCACGCAAATGGACATGTGGCATATGGTGGAGAAGTTCCGCGCGGAGGTCGTTGACTCCTCTTCCGACGAGGAGTCCGATCAGTCGGCGCAGACATTGTCAACTACTGCGGCCTCCATGATCCACGAGTTCACCTCAAACCCGGGGCCGGTGCACCGGGGCTCTGTGAAGGGGCGCTCCAAAAACCTGCCGCGCAACAGAGTGGCAGGGCAGGCCCGCCTCCACAACGACTACTTCCACCTCACCAATCCGGTGTTCCCGGAAAAGTGTTCCGGCGCCGGTACAGGATGTCAAGGGACCTGTTCTTGGTCATTCTACGGGGCGTCAGAAACTACGACCCTTACTTCCAATGCAGGCCCGATGCAACAGGTGCGCTAGGCTTCACCTCCTACCAAAAATGCTCCGTGGCTATTCGCATGCTCTCATATGGAATGACTGCTGATATATTCGATGAGTATCTTCGAATGAGTGAGAGCACCTGCCTTGAGGCCATGTACAGGTTTTGCCGAGCCATGATTGCCGTGTTCGGACAATATTACTGTAGGGAGCCAACTGTTGAGGATACAAGGAGGCTCCTGTCTATCAATGAGTCTAGAGGGTTCCCAGGAGTGATTGGCATCATAGATTGCATGCACTGGGAGTGGAAAAACTGTCCATTTGGATGGCAGGGTCAGTACAGCTGGCATGAGGAGGCGGACTGTCATTCTTGAAGCTATCATATCTCAAGATTTATGGATTTTGCATTCGTTCTTTGGCATGCCCGGTTCCAACAATGACATCAATGTGTTGCACCGATCAGCAGTTTTCAACGGGCTCATAGCAGTAGCTAGTTGGTTGTCTTCTCCGCATGTGCTATCATTGTTTAGATCTTGTGAGCTGCCTAACATGATCAAGATCATCTATTTGTAATGCTACATGTTGCGTTTGGTGGGATCCAATGAATCTAGAATATTATGTCAAGTTGATTATCAATCTATCATATATGTGTTGTTTATGTTCTTGCATGCTCTCCGTTGCTAGTAGAGGCTCTGGCCAAGTTGATACTTGTAACTCCAAGAGGGAGTATTTATGCTCGATAGTGGGTTCATGCCTCCATTGAATCTGGGATCGTGACGGTAGGTTCTAAGGTTGTGGATGTGCTGTTGCTACTAGGGATAAAACATTGATGCTTTGTCTAAGGATATTTGTGTTGATTACATTACGCACCATACTTAATGCAATTATCTGTTGTTTACAACTTAATACTGGAAGGGGTTCGGATGATAACCTGAAGGTGGATTATTTAGGCATAGATGCATGCTGGATAGCGGTCTATGTACTTTGTAGCAATGCCCTGATTAAATCACATAGTAATCATCATTGATATGTATTGAATCTTTTTTTGTCAATTGCCCACCTGTAATTTGTTCACCCAGCATGCTAGTTATCTTATTGGAGAGACACCACTAGTGAATTGTGGACCCCGGTCCAATCTTTTACATCTGAATACATTCTACTGCAATTACTGTTCTTATTGTTCTTTGCAAACAAACACCATCTTCCACTCGATACGCTTAATCCTTTGTTTTCAGCAAGCCGGTGAGATTGACAACCTCACTGTTACGTTGGGGCAAAGTACTTTGATTGTGTTGTGCAGGTTCCATGTTGGCGCCAGTTTCACTGGTGTTGCGCCGCACTACATTCCTCCACCAACAACCTTCACGTGTGATACGTCTCAAACGTATCTATAATTTCTTATGTTTGATACGTTTCCAACGTATCTATAATTTCTGATGTTCCATGCTTGTTTTATGACAATACCTACATGTTTTGTTCACACTTTATATCATTTTGATGCGTTTTCCGGAACTAACCTATTGACGAGATGCCGAAGTGTCAGTTCCTGTTTTCTGCTGTTTTTGGTTTCAGAAATCCTAGTAAGGAAATATTCTCGGAATCGGACGAAATCAACGCCCTGTACCTGATGCGCGTAGATGTACACGTCCGTTGGGAACCCCAAGAGGAAGATATGATGCGCACAGTGGCAAGTTTTCCCTCAGAAAGAAACGAAGGTTTAATCGGACCAGTAGGAGCCAAGAAGCACGTTGAAAGTTGATGGTGGCGAAATGTGATGCGGCGCAACAACAGGGATTCCGGCGCCAACGTGGAACCTGCACAACAAAACCAAAGTACTTTGCCCCAACGAAACGAGTGAGGTTGTCAATCTCACCGGCTTGCTGTAACAAAGGATTAACCGTATTGTGTGGAAGATGATTGTTTGCAAGAAAACAGTAAAACAAGTATTGCAGTAGATTGTATGCGATGTAAAAAATAGGACCAGGGTCCACAGTTCACTAGAGGTGTCTCTCCCATAAGATAAAAGCATGTTGGGTGAACAAATTACATTCGGGCAATTGACAAATAGAGAAGGGCATAACAATGCATATACATGATATGATAAATATAGTGAGATTTAATCCGGGCATTACGACAAAGTACATAGACCGCCATCCAACTGCATCTATGCCTAAAAAGTCCACCTTCAGGTTATCATCCGAACCCCATTCGGTATTAAGTTGCAAAGCAACAGTACAATTGCATTAAGTATGGTGCGTAATGTAATCGACAACTACATCCTTAGACATAGAATCAATGTTTTATCCCTAGTGGCAACAAGCACATCACAACCTTAGAACTTTCCGTCATCGTCCCAGGTATCAATGAAGGCATGAACCCACTATCGAGCATAAATACTCCGTCTTGGAGTTAAGAGCAAAAACTTGGCCGAGCCTCTACTAATAACGGAGAGCATGCAAGATCATAAACAACACATAAACAATAGATTGATAATCACCATAACATAGCATTCTCTATTCATCGGATCCCGACAAACACAACATATAGTATTACAGATAGATGATCTTGATCATGTTAGGCAGCTCACAAGATCCAACAATGAAGCATAATTAGGAGAAGACGACCATCTAGCTACTGCTATGGACCCATAGTCCAGGGGTGAACTACTCACTCATCACTCCGGGAGGCGATCATGGCGATGAAGAGTCCTCCGGGAGATGAATCCCCTCTCCGGCGAGGTGCCGGAGGCGATCTCCTGAATCCCCCGAGATGGGATTCGCGGCGGCGGCGTCTCTGGAAGGTTTTCCGTATCGTGGCTCTCGGTACTGGGGGTTTCGCCACGGAGGCTTTAAGTAGGCGGAAGGGCAGGTCAAGAGGCGGCACGAGGGGCCCAGGTGACAGGCCGGCGCGGCCAGGGCCTGGGCCGCGCCGCCCTGTCATCTGGCCACCTCGTGGCCCCACTTCGACTCCCCTTCGGTCTTCTAGAAGCTTCGTGCAAAAATAGGTCCCTGGGCGGTGATTTCGTCCAATTCCGAGAATATTTCGTTACTAGGATTTCTGAAACCAAAAACAGCAGAAAACAACGAATCGGCTCTTCGGCATCTTGTTAATAGGTTAGTTCCGTAAAATGCGTAAATACGACATATAATGTGCATAAAACATGTAGGTATCATCAATAAAGTAGCATGGAACATAAGAAATTATCGATACGTTGGAGACGTATCAGCATCCCCAAGCTTAGTTTCGCTCGTCCCGAGCAGGTAAAACGATAACAAAGATAATTTCTGAAGTGACATGCCATCATAATCTTGATCATACTATTTGTAAACATATGTAATGAATGCAGCGATAAAAACAATGGTAATGATATGAGTAAACAACTGAATCATAAAGCAAAGACTTTTCATGAATAGTACTTCAAGACAAGCATCAATAAGTCTTGCATAAGAGTTAACTCATAAAGCAATAAATCAAAGTAAAGGTGTTGAAGCAACACAAAGGAAGATTAAGTTTCAGCGGTTGCTTTCAACTTATAACATGTATATCTCATGGATATTGTCAACATAAAGTAATATAACAAGTGCAATATGCAAGTATGTAGGAATCAATGCACAGTTCACACAAGTGTTTGCTTCTTAAGGTGGAGGGAGATAGGTAAACTGACTCAACAATAAAAGTAAAAGAATGGTCCTTCGAAGAGGAAAGCATCGATTGCTATATTTGTGCTAGAGCTTTTATTTTGAAAACATGAAACAATTTTGTCAACGGTAGTAATAAAGCATATGAGTTATGTAAATTATATCTTACAAGTTGCAAGCCTCATGCATAGTGTACTAATAGTGCCCGCACCTTGTCCTACTTAGCTTGGACTACCGGATCTTCGCAATGCCATGTTTCAACCAAGTGTCACAAAGGGGTACCTCCATGCCGCCTGTACAAAGGTCTAAGGAGAAAGCTCGCATTTTGGATTTCTCGCTTTTGATTATTCTCAACTTAGACATCCATACCGGGACAACATGGACAACGGATAATGGACTCCTCTTTAATGCATAAGCATGTAGCAACAATTATTATTCTCATATGAGATTGAGGATATATGTCCAAAACTGAAACTTCAACCATGATTCATGGCTTTAGTTAGCGGCCCAATGTTCTTCTCTAACAATATGCATGCTCCAACCATTAAGGTGGTAGATCCTTCAGACAAGACGGACATGCATAGCAACTCACATGATATTCAACAAAGAATAGTTGATGGCGTTCCCCAGAAGGATGGTTATCGCACAACAAGCAACTTAATAAGAGATAAAGTGCATAAGTACATATTCAATACTACGATAGTTTTTAAGGCTATTTTGTCCCATGAGCTATATATTGCAAAGGTGAATGATGGAATTTTAAAGGTAGCACTCAAGCAATTTACTTTGGAATGGCGGAGAAATACCATGTAGTAGGTAGGTATGGTCGACACAAATGGCATAGTAGTTGGCTCAAGGATTTTGGATGCATGAGAAGTATTCCCTCTCGATACAAGGTTTAAGCTAGCAAGGTTATTTGAAGCAAACTCAAGGATGAACCGGTGCAGCAAAACTCACATAAAAGACATATTGTAAACATTATAAGACTCTACACCGTCTTCCTTGTTGTTCAAAACTCAATACTAGATATTATCTAGACCTTAGAGAGACCAAATATGCAAATCCAATTTTAGCAAGCTCTATGTATTTCTTCATTAATGGGTGCAAAGTATATGATGCAAGAGATTAAACATGAGCACAACAATTGCCAAGTATCACATTATCCAAGACATTTTAGAATTACTACATGTAGCATTTTCCAATTCCAACCATATAACAATTTAACGAAGAAGAAACTTCGCCATGAACATTATGAGTAAAGCCTAAGGACATATTTGTCCATATGCAACAGCGGAGCGTGTCTCTCTCCCACAAAGTGAATGCTAGGATCCATTTTATTCAAACAAAAACAAAAACAAAAACAAACCGACGCTCCAAGTAAAGAACACAAGATGTGACTGAATAAAAATATAGTTTCAGGGGAGGAACCTCGATGATGTTGTCGATGAAGAAGGGGATGCCTTGGGCATCCCCAAGCTTAGACGCTTGAGTCTTCTTAAAATATGCAGGGATGAACCACGGGGGCATCCCCAAGCTTAGAGCTTTCACTCCTCTTGATCATAGTATATCATACTCCTCTCTTGACCCTTGAAAACTTCCTTCACACCAAACTTCAAGCAAACTCATTAGAGGGTTAGTGCACAATTAATAATTCACACATTCAGAGGTGACACAAACATTCTTTACACTTCTGGACATTGCACAAAGCTACTCGGACATTAATGGATCAAAGAAATTCATCCAATATAGCAAATATGGCAATGCGAAATAAAAGGCAGAATCTGTCAAAAACAGAACAGTCCGTAAAGACGAATTTTAAAATGGCACCAGACTTGCTCAAATGGAAAAACTCAAAACTAATGAAAGTTGCGTACATATCTGAGGATCACGCTCGTAAATTGGCAGATTTTTTAGAATTTTTCTACAGAGACTTGTGCCCAGATTCGTGACAGACAGCAATGTTGTTTCTGCGCAGTGATCCCAAATATAACATCAACTATAACATAGAAACTTTACTTGGCACAAAAACATGATAA
>NC_061508.1:2178813-2328766 GCF_022539505.1 Lolium rigidum | reverse complement strand
CGTCGCCGTTTCGGTTCCTCGGTTCATCCCTCCCCCTCATCTGGATCCAAGGCTTTCTTTCTGGTGGTTTCCTTCTCTTCGGCCTCTTTTGTGTTAACGGAAGAATCTGTGGGTTTGGCTTTACAAAGCTGTATTGGAGGATCGGCACATTGTTTTAATGTCTTTCGATTAAGTGATCGAAGATTCAGATTTGCTGTTTCATCCAACAAGGTGGGGCACTTCATCTATGGTCTCAAGGATAGAATTTGGCCGGATTTCATATGTCACTTTTCTTTGTTTCGTGGGGATATTTCGCTCTGTACTCCTGAGAACAAAGATGCATGGTTTTCTTCTGATCATTTGGTGGAGATTGCACAACGTAGCCCTACTCTTTATTCTCCAAATTTGACTGTTCTTGCTGAAAGTGCACGTCGGGACCCTCTTTCTTCAACAGCTGAATTGGCCAAATTTGGTTTTGCCCCTATGGGGACTGGAAATGTTTCTGCATGTCAAGATGATTCCTCTTCACGACGATCTTCATCGTGGTTATCTTTTGGTCAGTTCAAAGTTTCAATCCCAGCAGATGAGAAGATTTCTCTTCAGTCCCTGTTTGTCGGATCTGAGTGTGCCCGAACGTTATGTCAAAGGTTGCCAGTTCAAACTTTGAAACATCTGGAAGATCTCAGGCAAGCAAAATATTCGGAGGCAGATATTATGGATATTTTAAAAATCCCCCTGATCCCGCCTAAAGATTTGGTCTTTCAGTTCATTGGTTGTTGCTACAAGTGTGGGCTGACGGACCACTTACGGCCCAACTGTCCAGGTATCTGTGTGAATTGCCAGCGTGTTGGTCGTAAATGTGATGATTGTGTGCTTAAGGCCCAGTCCAAAGAAGTCCAGCCCAAAGGGTTTCAGCCCAAGAGTGGAAGTTCTATCGTCAAGGCTAGAAGTGGTGCCAGCTTTGGTCAGTCAGGGTTTTTCGCAAAATCCTCTACAGGAAAAAGGAAACAAATTTGGAGAATTAAATCACATTCTGTTTCTCGAGGTCCGACCGATTTATTGGCTAACAAAATATGGGTTGTTAAGGGAAAAAAGGATCTTACCCCTTTAACGCAACAACACTTGGTACCTGCCCCTGCTCCGAGCACTGCCGTTCCTCCTTCCTCCTCTACTGCTCCCTCTGCAGCTGACGCCGACGACGCCATGGCGAACTTTCCCGTCAACCCACTTGCGTTCTTGCCGGATGGGATGACAGTTGATCATGGTCCTCCAGATAGAAAGGTACGCACAAATCTGGTGGTGCCTGCTATAGCTCCCCTTCATAATGATAGAGTGCTGATAGCGGAGACGAATAGATTCATTCCTATCCAACATAGAGATCAGATGAGGGAGGATCTGAGAGATTTGCTGGTAGAGGATGGACACATTGTCAGGTATTTTGATGACCATCCCTTTGGATTAGGAGTTTTCACCTTCCCAGATACTATTACTGCAGATGCTGTGGCTGGGTTAACATATGAACTAGATGAAGTTACAACTATCAATTTTGTTAAGCATAATGAAGCAAAAAATATGAGGTTGACAACCTTTGGCAGAGAGACATGGCTTCTGTATCTGGGTTTTCCTCTTGATTATCAGACTACACAATACATACATAGTGCTGTTGAGGACTTTGGGCTGCTGTCCATTTGGGATAATCCCAGGGGTAATAAAAAATTTGTTCTTGTCAAGGCTTGGATTGTAGATCCAAAGTTTGTACCAAAAAGTCTAGTTATGCACCAGTTGGGAGGAGCCAGGCGATGTTGGACAGTTCCAGTCATTATGTTGAGGCATTCTAACTGGAATGCCCATGAGGCTTATGTTTCACCACCACCAGCTGAACCTGAGCCAGGCAATGGAGATCCACACCCTCTGTATGGTCCTGATGTAACTGCAGAACAGATATACCAACAACAACTGGCACTGTGGTGGCAACAGAATCAGAATGTTGCTCCAGGAGGACATCAGCAACATGGTCATCAGCATGTGCAACATTTTCATGAGCAACCTTTGCAACAATTTCTTCCTGGCCAAGCTAATCCTGTGCCAGTTATGCCAGAGCAGCAACCACCTCTATTTAATTTTCAGACTATGCTTGCTGAACAGGGTGCTCATTATACTGATGGACTACCTCCTCCTGCAACAAATATTGCTGACAGTCCTATGCAAGCATGGCACGATAGTATTTCTGCCTCAAGCTCTTCAAGTTCCTCCTCTGTAGCTGATAATATGATGATTGATGAACAGAATGTCCTGCAGATTAATACTGTGCTTTTTGCTGAGGGAACCTTTGAGAATCTACATGCTGATTTGTGGGCAAGATTTACTATGGCTAGAGCTGCTATGAACACACACTCTGCACCTGATGCACTCATGGATAACTGCAGGTTCCTTTCCTTTAATATACATATGTCTGCCTCCATGCTCCATGAGATGGTTGGGGAATTCCTTTCCCTTCACCAAGGAAGAAGAGTCTCTAGAAGAGTTTCTGTTCAGGACAGTCCCTCTACTGTTCCTGGGTTACCTCCTCCTGCTCCTGACAGCTTCATGAATATGCAACTCACTCTCCCTGAAGTTGGACAGAAAAGGAAGGGTATGAATACTGAAGCCTCTACATCTGCTACACCAATCTGCACTACTGGGGTGAGAAGGAGCACAAGGAACACTAGATTCCAGGGTTTTAAATCAAAGAATCTTTCTGAAGCAAAACCTGTTGTATCAAAGGTCAAGCCCAGGAAAACTCCAACAATGGGAGAAGTTAACAGTCAAGCAGGTGACTCTAGCTCTACTGCAAGTGAGATGGTGGACATACCAGATACTCCTGTGCCAGTTATACAGTCCATTGGTATCAATCTTTGTGGAGTTCCCCCTGAAGAACTATCACCTGAGAAGCTGCTGGCCACTTCCAAGAACAAGACTGAAGCTTAAGTCTTTTATTATTCCTGTCCTTTCTGTTTTTCTATGAATACTTTGAAGAAGTGGTTTGTATTATCTTTGGAATATTCGTGGATTAAATTCCAAGTCTAAGCAACTTGCTTTAAGAAATGTGATTGATGAATGTGGCTGTGATGTAATATGTCTGCAAGAAACCAAGAAAGAATCCTTTGATATGGCTTTTATTAAATCTTGTTGTCCACCATGCTTTGATGATTTTCTATACATTCCTTCAAATGGGGCATCTGGGGGGATTATTGTTATTTGGAAAAGCTCTGTTTTCTCTGGCATGATTATGCACTGTGAACCTTTTGCTATGTCTGTTCACTTCACCTCCACTACATCTGCACAGACATGGACTCTTGTTAATATCTATGGACCTTGCACTGGTGACTTGAGAAATGATTTTATTAAATGGTTATTTGACCTAAATATCCCCTATGATGAGGACTGGTTAATATTGGGAGACTTTAATTTCATCAGATCAGCTGCTAACAGAAACAAACCTGGAGGGTGCATAGAAGATATGATAATATTCAATGATTTTATTAGAGAACAAAACTTGACTGAACTACCACTCAAAGGGAGAAAATTCACATGGAGTAATATGCAAGATAACCCTCTGTTAGAGCAATTGGATTGGTTCTTTACCTCCCTTCATTGGACCTCGGTTTATCCAGCTACTGAAGTGCTCCCAAAAGGAAAACCTACATCTGATCACATTCCCTGTGTGGTTTCCATTCAAACAAGAATTCCCAGTACCAAGATATTCAGATTTGAAAACTACTGGGTGGCACATCCTGGTTTTATGCAGACAGTGGCTGATAGTTGGAATAAACAGACTCACAAAGCAAATTCAGCTGCTAATATTAATGCTAAATTCAAGAGGTTGAGATATGATCTCAAATTTTGGAGCAAATCTATATCTAAATTAAAGATCTGCATTGAAAATACAAATATTGCTATATCTCAACTAGATGCCATTGAGGATGCTAGGGGTTTAACTATTCCAGAGGCAAATTTCAGAAATATCCTCAAGAATCATTTGATTAGATTACTCAATTACCAACAACAGTACTGGAAGAAAAGGTGCACTATTAGATGGACTAAATTTGGAGATGAGAATTCCAAGTTCTTTCATAATATGGCAACTGAAAGGCATAGAAGGAATAATATTGCATCCCTTGCAACAGATATTGGTGAAGTTGTTACTGAACATGAAGATAAAGAGAATATTCTATTCCAGACTTATAAAAATAGATTGGGCACTTCCAATAACCCTGATATGCTACTGGACTTAGCATCATTAATTCAACCTACTACTGGTCTAGAAGAATTATCTGTGCCTTTTACTACCCAGGAGATTGATGCAGTTATCAAAAATATGCCTAGTGACAAAGCACCTGGGCCTGATGGTTTTAATGGACAATTCCTCAAATCTTGCTGGCACATCATTAAGGAGGATATCTATAAACTCTGCTTTGAGTTTTATGAAGGAAAGTTAAATTTAGAAAGTATAAATATGGGACACATTACTTTGGTACCAAAAATTCCAAATCCAGAAGGAGTGAATGATTTCAGGCCCATAACTCTTCTAAACTGTATCCTCAAAATACTTACAAAGTTGCTTGCCAACAGACTGCAAAAAGTGGTGCTAAAAATTGTTCATAAAAATCAATATGGATTCCTTAAAGGAAGGACTATTCAAGACTGTATTGCTTGGGCCTTTGAATTCCTTTATCAGTGTGAGGCTTCAAAAAGGGAAATTATTTTGTTGAAGCTAGACTTTGCTAAGGCTTTTGATACTATTGATCATTCTGCTATGCTCAAAGTAATGAAGCAGATGGGCTTTGATAATAGATGGCTTTTATGGATTGATCAAATTTTCTCCTCTGGAAAATCTGCTATTCTTCTTAATGGTATACCTGGTAGACAATTTCATTGCAAAAGAGGGGTGAGGCAGGGAGACCCCCTGTCTCCATTATTATTTGTTCTAGCTGCTGATCTACTCCAATCTGCAATCAATAAAGCATACAGAAATGGACTCCTCACTCCTCCATTCCCTACTGATGTGGAAACAGATTTCCCTGTGGTACAATATGCAGATGACACACTAATTATACTGCCAGCCCATGAACAACAGGTGCAAACTATGAAGGATATTCTGGAACAGTATGCTATTTCTACAGGCCTAACTATCAATTATCATAAATCCTCTATGATCCCTATTAACATGGATCCTACCTCAGCAGCTAATATTGCTAATCTTATTGGGTGTCAGCTAGCTGCCATGCCATTCACTTATCTGGGCTTACCACTTGGCACCACAAAACCAACTGTGCAAGAATTAATGCCATTGGTAGACAGAATTGAGAGAAAAGTTTCTGCCTCATTCATGCTTATGTCCTACAGTGGAAGAGTGACTCTGATAAACTCTCTCCTTACATCTATAGCCAGTTTTACCATGTGCTCCCTGCAACTAAATCCTAAGATACTTGAATTAGTGGAAAAAATAAGAAGGCATTGTCTCTGGATGAAAAAAGGAGAAAATGGAGAAAAAAAGATCAACCCTTTGGCCTCCTGGGATATGGTGTGTCAACCAAAGAAAAAGGGGGGACTCGGAATTCTTAACCTTAAGATACAGAATCAGGGCTTATTGCTGAAGTACCTTCATAAATTTTATAACAAAGAGGATACCCCATGGGTCAACCTGATTTGGAGCACATACTACACAGGGAAAATACCACATGCTATGCCATTATGTGGATCCTTTTGGTGGAAAGATATTTGCAAACTCATGCCTATTTATAGAGGTATTGCTTCTAGTTCGATAAATGATGGAGCATCGACACTTTTTTGGAAAGATTCCTGGATCTCAACCATTATCAGTGAAACATATCCCAGGGCCTTCTCATTTGCAATTGATGAAGATATTTCAGTCCAGGACTTCCTCTCTTCCACAGGCCTAGGAAATCTATTCCACCTACCACTTTCCCCTGAAGCAATGGAAGAACTCAGAGAATTGCAGCACAACACTAGGCACATTGCACTCTGTCAGGACCATGATACCTGGACTTATGACTGGGGCTCTACCAAATTTACAGCCGCCAAATTCTACAACTTTTGTTTCAGAGACATCTCTCCACATATTACTTATGGCTGGTTATGGAAAAGCAAGTGTATACCAAAAATAAAATTCTTTGGTTGGCTAGTCCTCTCAGATAGGCTAAACACCAGGAATATGCTGAGGAGAAGACACTGCTACCTCAACACAGGATATAATTGCATGATGTGCACCAATCCACCGGAAGAGACAATTGAACACATGCTATTCTCATGCCCCTTTAGCACCCTTTGTTGGGGAAAAACTGGAATGCTCTGGCACAGTACTGGAGATAGAAAGACTATCATACAAAAAGGAAAAGAACTCTGGCAGAAACCTATGTTCATGGAGATCTTCTTAATATCTGCATGGCACATTTGGAAAGAAAGAAACAACCTTTATTTCAGAGGATTGCATCCCAGTGTGGAAACTTGGAAACAGAGAGTTAAAACTGATTTGCTCCTACTAGTTCATAGGACCAAAGAAAAGCACCATAGCTTCATTTTAGACTTTGCTGCTAATATCTAGAGTTTTGTAAGATACATGTAAATTCCATCCCTCCCCCCTTCTGAGGAAGATACCATGTAAATCCTATCTGAGTTTTAATACAAAAAGACAGTAGGAGCCTTTCCTACTGTCAGAGCCTTCAAAAAAAAACATTAAGAATAAAGCTAAGAACATATGTGTTCATACGAAACAGCGGAGCGTGCCTCTCTCCCAAACAAAGAATGCTAGGATCCGAATTTATTCAAACAAAACAAAAAATAAAAACAAACAGACGCTCCAAGTAAAGCACATAAGATGTGACGGAATAAAAATATAGTTTCACTAGAGGTGACCTGATAAGTTGTCGATGAAGAAGGGATGCCTTGGGCATCCCCAAGCTTAGATTCTTGAGTCTTCTTAAAATATGTAGGGATGAACCACGGGGGCATCCCCAAGCTTAGACTTTTCACTCTTCTTGATCATATTGTATCATCCTCCTCTCTTGACCCTTGAAAACTTCCTCCACACCAAACTCAAAACAAACTCATTAGAGGGTCAGTGCATAATTCATATATTCAGAGGTGACGTAATAATTCTTAACACTTCTGGACATTGCACAAAGCTACTGAAAGTTAATGGAACAAAAAAATCCATCAAACATAGCAAAACAGGCAATGCGAAATAAAAGGCAGAATCTGTCAAAACAGAACAGTCCGTAAAGACGATTTTTTTAGGGGAACCAGACTTGCTCAGATGAAAATGCCCAAATTGAATGAAAGTTGCGTACATATATGAGGATCACGCACGTAAATTGGCAGATTTTTCTGAGTTACCTACAGATACTACTGCTCAAATTCGTGACAGCAAGAAATCTGTTTCTGCGCAGCAATCCAAATCTAGTATTGACTTTACTATCAAAGACTTTACTTGGCACAACAATGCAATAAAATAAAGATAAGGAGAGGTTTCTACAGTAGTAACAACTTCCAATACTCAAATATAAAACAAAGTGCAGAAGTAAAATAATGGGTTGTCTCCCATAAGCGCTTTTCTTTAACGCCTTTCAGCTAGGCGCAGAAAGTGTGTATCAAGTATTGTCGAGAGATGAAGCATCAACATAGGGGTTTGGAGTTTTCTCAACTATGCATTTTATCTTATCTATGTAAGTTTCGGAGGCTCCTTTTTCATTATTCTTAGGCTTGCTATCCTCGTCAAACAAATTTTCAGGAACAAGCCAACCATAGTTATTTTCTAGAGCGTCATGCATTCCTAGGAGCTTACAAGGTATTGTTGTCTTAATCTCCCCACCATCATTAACATTATTAGTGTACCTTATTCTATACATGTCCATCTTTTCAAGGGTACTAGCAAAGTTGGTATAAGAGCCAAGCATCTTATATTTAATAAATACCTTTCTAGCCTCTCTTGCTACACTACCAAATTCTTTAAGAAGGGTTTCTAAGACAAAATCTTTCTTTTCCCCTTCCTCCATATCACAGAGTGTGAGAAACATGTGTTGAATTATAGGATTGAGATTAACAAATTTAGTTTCCAACATGTGTACTAAAGAAGCAACAACAATTTCATAAGTAGGAGCAAGTTCTACCAGGTGTCTATCTTCAAAATCTTCAGATGTACTAACATGATTGAAAAAATCTTCTATATTATCTCTTCCAATTATAGATCCTCGTCCTACCGGTATGTATTTTAGAGTGAACTTAGGAGGAAACATGATGAAATAAACAAAAGGTAAATAAAGTAAATGCAAGTAACTAATTTTTTTGTGTGTTTTTAATATAGAGAACAAGATAGTAAATAAAGTAAAACTAGCAACTAATTTTTTTGTGTGTTTTTGATATAAGAGCAAACAAAGCAGTAAATAAAGTAAAACAAAGCAAGACAAAAACAAAGTAAAGAGATTGGATGTGGGAGACTCCCCTTGCAGCGTGTCTTGATCTCCCCGGCAACGGCGCCAGAAAAAGAACTTGATGCGTGCAGTTGACACACGTCCGTTGGGAACCCCAAGAGGAAGGTGTGATGCGTACAGTAGCAAGTTTTCCCTCAGTAAGAAACCAAGGTTTATTGAACCAGTAGGAGCCAAGAAGCACGTTGAAGGTTGATGGCGGCGGAGTGTAGTGCGGCGCAACACCAGAGATTCCGGCGCCAACGTGGAACCTGCACAACACAAACTTTGCCCCAACGTAACAGTGAGGTTGTCAATCTCACCGGCTTGCTGTAAACAAAGGATTAGACATATAGTGTGGATGATGATGGTTGTTTGCGAAGAACAGTAAAGAACAATTGCAGTAGATTGTATTTCAGATGTAAAGAATTGGACCGGGGTCCACAGTTCACTAGTGGTGTCTCTCCCATAAGATAAACATATGTTGGGTGAACAAATTACAGTTGGGCAATTGACAAATAAAGAAGGTATAACAATGCACATACATATATCATGATGAGTACTATGAGATTTAATCAGGGCATTACGTCAAAGTACATAGACCGCTATCCAGCATGCATCTATGCCTAAAAAGTCCACCTTCGAGTTATCATCCGAACCCCTTCCGGTATTAAGTTGCAAACAACGAGACAATTGCATTAAGTATGGTGCGTAATGTAATCAACACAAATATCCTTAGACAAAGCATCGATGTTTTATCCCTAGTGGCAACAAGCACATCCACAACCTTAGAACTTTCTCGTCACTGTCCCAGATTTAATGGAGGCATGAACCCACTATCGAGCATAAATACTCCCTCTTGGAGTCACAAGTATCAACTTGGCCGGAGCCTCTACTAGCAACGGAGAGCATGCAAGAACATAAACAACATATATGATAGATTGATAATCAACTTGACATAGTATTCAATATTCATCGGATCCCAACAAACACAACATGTAGCATTACAAATAGATGATCTTGATCATGATAGGCAGCTCACAAGATCTAACATGATAGCACAATGAGGAGAAGACAACCATCTAGCTACGGCTATGGACACATAGTCCAGGGATGAACTACTCACACATCACTCCGGAGGCGACCATGGCGGTGTAGAGTCCTCCGGGAGATGATTCCCCTCTCCAGCAGGGTGCCGGAGGCGATCTCCTGAATCCCCCGAGATGGGATTGGCGGTGGCGGCGTCTCTGGAAGGTTTTCCGTATCGTGGCTCTCGGTACTGGGGTTTCGCGACGAAGGCTTTAAGTAGGCGGAAGGGCAGGTCAGGGAGGCGTCACGGGGGCGCCACACGCTAGGGCCGCGCGGGCCCCCCTTAGGCCGCGCCGCCCTAGTGTGGCGGCGCCCCGTGGCCCCACTTCGTATCTCCTCCGGTCTTCTGGAAGCTTCGTGGAAAAATAAGCCCCTGGGCGTTGATTTCGTCCAATTCCGAGAATATTTCCTTACTAGGATTTCTGAAACCAAAAACAGCGAGAAAACAACAATCGGCTCTTCGGCATCTCGTCAATAGGTTAGTGCCGGAAAATGCATAATAATGACATATAATGTGTATAAAACATGTGAGTATCATCATAAAAGTAGCATGGAACATAACAAATTATAGTACGTTTGGGACGTATCAGTGGTAAACTCCGATCAAGCAGTGATAGGTACGCTTCAGATACTCACTCATCATGTCAAAGTACTTTTTGATACTGGTGCAACTACATCATTCATTTCTCAGCAATTCATCATCAAACATGGGATTAGTTGCACTATGTTAGATACACCTATCACCATACTATCTGCGGGGGGAACGATAGTAGTAACCCACATTAAACAAGGACCGGTCATTATGATCAATAAGTGTGCGTTTGACGCAGACCTGTTCGTTCTACCTATGAAGGACATATATGTCATTCTTGGTATGAACTGGTTAGAGGCAAACGGAGCCTTGATAGATTATGCGAACAAGACAGTGTCTTTGAAAAGCCCAGATGGAGGCAGAATGATTTATCAAGGAGATAAGCATACCCAGATTGAGGTTGATTTACAATTGAATAGTATGAAGGAAGTGAAACTTGAGGACATACCCGTAGTTAATGAGTTCCAGGATGTTTTTCCAAAGGAATTACCTGGAATACCACCAGATAGGGAGATAGAGTTTAGTATCGACCTAATTCCGGGAACGGCTCCGATTGCTAAGGCACCATACAAGATGGGGCCTAAGGAGTTGAAGGAACTCAAGGAACAATTGGATGACCTAGAATAGAAAGGATTCATTCAGGAGAGTATTTCACCATGGGGATCACCAGTAATATTCGTGGATAAAAGGGATGGAGGCCGAAGGATGTGCGGAGACTACATGAACTTGAACAATGTTACTATCAAGAACAAGTATCCACTTCCCAGAATACAAGATATGTTTGATCAAGTTAGAGGAGCAGGAGTCTTTTCCAAGATTGATCTGAGATCAGGATACCATCAGATAAAGATCAGGAAGGAAGATGTTCTGAAAACTGCCTTTGTCTCAAGGTATGGACATCATGAGTACTTAGTAGTACCTTTTGGGTTAACCAATGCCCCAGCAATATTCATGAATCTCATGAATAAGATCTTCATGACATGTCTGGACAAGTTTGTCATCGTATTCATCGATGATATCTTGATATACTCCAAGGATAAAGTTGAACATGCAGAGCATCTTAGGATAGTGCTGCAAACACTAAGAGAACATCAACTCTATGCCAAATTCAGCAAATGTGAGTTTTGGCTAGATCAAGTAGAATTCGTTGGTCATGTTATCAGCAAGGATGGAATAGCAATAAACCCAAGCAAGGTAGCAGCAGTTTTAGAATGGGAAGCACCGAAGAATGTCAAGGAAATCTGAGGATTCTTAGGAATGGCAGGATACTATAGAAGGTTCATCGAAGGATTCTCAAAGATAGCAGGACCAATGACTAAGCTGTTAAGGAAGAACACACCGTTCGTGTGGTCTGATGAGTGTGAGCAAAGTTTTCAGACTCTAAAGGAGAAGCTCACCACAGCACCGGTGTTAGCAGTTCCGGAAGTTGGCAATGATTACACCGTGTATTGTGACGCATCCAAGCATGGATTAGGTTGCGTACTCATGCATGATCAGAAAGTAATATCTTATGGATCAAGGCAACTCAGACCTCATGAAGTGAACTATCCAACACATGATCTAGAACTAGCAGCGGTTGTATTTGCACTAAAAACTTGGAGACATTTTCTCTATGGAGCTAAATGTGAGCTCTACACAGATCATAAGAGTCTCAAGTACATATTCACTCGGAAGGAACTAAACATGAGACAGAAAAGATGGCTTGAGTTAATCAAGGATTATGATCTGACCATCAATTACACTCTAGGAAAGGCTAACGTTGTAGCGTCCTTAAGTAGAAAGAGTACTGGAGGAGTAGAACAAGATATAGCACCGGAGTTGAAGAAGGAAATAAGCCAAGCACAGATACAACTTTGGGAGAAGGAAGCACATGAAGGACTATCAGCACTACAAGTTGCAGATGAGTTAAGTGTGAACTTAAGGAATGAGATTATCATGGGTCAACTTGATGATCCATTCATCATGGAGGAAATGAGAAGAATCGATGAAGGAAGACCATCAGAATTCCACCGAGGAGAGTCTGGATCCTTATGGTTCCAGAAAAGGATTTGCGTTCCAGATAACGCCGAGATCAAGGAAGTTATACTTAGAGAAGCTCATCAAACACCATATTCAATCCATCCAGGAAGTACAAAGATGTACATGGACCTAAAGAGTTGTCTGGTGGAATAACATGAAGAGAGAAATTGCACAATATGTGGCGGAGTGCCATACTTGTCAAAGGGTGAAGGCAGAGCACCAAAGTCCAGCAGGACCATTACAACCTTTACCAATCCCAGAATGGAAGTGGGAAGAGATAGGAATGGATTTCATCACCGGACTACCCATGACCAGTAAAAAGAAGGACATGATATGGGTAATCGTGGACCGGTTGACGAAGAGTGCACATTTCTTAGCCGTAAACCAACAGGACAAAGGGGATAAACTCATAGATCTGTACATCAAGGAGATAGTAAGCAAACATGGAGTTCCCAAGAAAATAGTGTCAGATCGAGGATCTGTGTTCACCTCAGCCTTTTGGAAGCAACTTCATGAAGCTTTAGGATCAAAATTAGACTATAGCACCGCCTATCATCCTCAGACGGGAGGACAAACGGAGAGGACAAACCAGATACTGGAAGATATGCTTAGGGCTTGTGCCCTAGACTTGGGAGGATCATGGGAGGAGCACTTACCATTACCAGAGTTTTCTTACAACAACAGCTACCAAAGCAGCATCAAGATGGCACCGTTTGAAGCTCTGTACGGAAGGAAGTGTAGGTCACCTATCTATTGGTACGAGGCAGGTTCAAGCAAGGAGTTTGATCCAGATTATGTGAAGGAGAAGCAACAGATAATTGATGTGATAAGGGACGGATTCAAGATATCCCAAAGCCGACAAAAGAGTTATGCAGACCAAACGAGAAGGACATGGGAACCAAAAGCCGGAGACATGGTTTATCTTAAGGTAAGTCCGATGAAGGGTCTCTAGAGATTCGGAGTGAAGGGGAAGCTTAGCCCTAGATACATCGTACCTTTCAAGATACTGAGCCAGAACCGAGGGGTAGCCTTTGAATTGGATCTACCAGGAAGATTAGCCCAGGTACACAATGTGTTTCATGTGTCGCAACTCAGAAAATGTCTAAAGACACTAGATGAGCCAGTATCCCATGACGAGTTAGATCTTCAGCCAGATTTGACTTATATAGAAAAGCCAGCCAAGATTCTCGAGGAAAATTGGAAACAACTCAGGAATAGAGCTATTAAGTACTCCAAGATACAGTGGAAGCATCATCCCGAGAGAGAAGCCACCTGGGAAAAAGAAGAAGATCTGAGGAAGTCATACCCAGAATTGTTCAGGTATTACAACCACAACTTCGGGACGAAGTTTTCTTTAAGGGGAAAGGCTGTAATATCCCAAGTTTAGAGACGATCGAGGGGTAGAATTTAGAAAGGGATGTGCATTGCATCGTAAAATCTGGGGAAATTTCGCGCTTTTAAAGAAAAAGCTGCATCGAAGGGGACAAGTTTCTCTCTCGACACCTTACGGGGTTAGGGTTTCGAGAGTGCGATAAACTTGGACCTCAATTAACTCAATTAGGGTTTTCGAGAAGAGAGGGGAACATATGTCATCTCAATTTAAGTTGCATGATTGAATTCAAACAAGTTGTGTTTGAATTTCAAATTCAAACATCAATTGAATATATCATAATTCAAATTGGGATAATTCATTAAACAAATAAATACTCAAATATATAAAATAATATCACACATATTTAAAGCTCATTAGAGAAACCTTGAGCTTTATTGATTATCACACAAGATACATTGTCATTTACAATATTCACATGAATAATGAGTATTACAACACATTACAGAAATCAAATAAATGAAAAAGAAAAAGAAAATTACAAAGATTTATATAAATGGCTAAGCTAGCTAATTATTCCAGAATTCTTGATCAACAAGTGATGAAGATCTCCTTAATCATCTTCTTAAACCCTGCATAGAGAAACAACAAAGACAAACACTTGGATTATTCCAAGTGGCAATGCCACTTGGCAGGTTAGAGAAGAAATGGAAATTTGGGGATAATACCAAAACCCTGCCGAGCTGATCCACCACAAGCTCAAGTTTCAAGCCACACACACACATGCAGCTCACCAGGCCCATTGCATGCACAACAACACACACAGGCCAGGGGAGAGTCACCAACGTGACCTGGTAGTGCTGTCGACCAAGGAAGCAAGGTACATGGGAGTATAAAACCTTTTCACAGCCAAGAACCCTAGCAGCTCATCGACAGAGTCTCCAAGGGTAAGAACAGTAAGAACACCAAGAACAGGAAGAACGGCCAGAGCTGTTCAACCTCTCCCAAAATCACCAGGAATTAATCAAGCACAAGTTTGCTGAAGGAGAAGGGAAGGCTGAGCCAACCATTAGAAGCAAAACCTCTACACCAACACACTTTCTAGGAGCTGGAGTGAGGTATACCCATGAATCATGAGCAAGCAATGTTTTGCTCATACTAATCCATGATATGCATAAATCACACAAGCCAAAAGGGTTGAGACACTGATACGCGTACAACACGCGTCCGTTGGGAACCCAAAGAGGAAGGTGTGATGCGTACGGTGGCAAGTTTTCCCTCAGAAAGAAACCAAGGTTTATCGAACCAGGAGGAGCCAAGAAGCACGTTGAAGGTTGATGGCGGCGGGATGTAGTGCGGCGCAACACCGGAGATTCCGGCGCCAACGTGGAACCCGCACAACACAACCAAAGTACTTTGCCCCAACGAAACAGAGTGAGGTTGTCAATCTCACCGGCTTGCTGTAACAAAGGATTAGATGTATAGTGTGGATGATGATTGTTTGCAGAAAAAAGTAGAACAAGTATTGCAGTAGATTGTATTCGATGTAAAAGAATGGACCGGGGTCCACAATTCACTAGAGGTGTCTCTCCCATAAGATAAATAGCATGTTGGGTGAACAAATTACAGTCGGGCAATTGACAAATAGAGAGGGCATAACAATGCACATACATGATATGATGAATATTGTGAGATTTAATTGGGCATTACGACAAAGTACATAGACCGCTATCCAGCATGCATCTATGCCTAAAAAGTCCACCTTCGAGGTTATCATCCGAACCCCTTCCAGTATTAAGTTGCAAAACAACGAGACAATTGCATTAAGTATGGTGCGTAATGTAATCAATAACTACATCCTCGGACATAGCATCAATGTTTTATCCCTAGTGGCAATAGCACATCCACAACCTTAGAACTTTCCGTCACTTGTCCCAGATTTAATGGAGGCATGAACCCACTATCGAGCATAAATACTCCCTCTTGGAGTTAAGAGCAAAAACTTGGCCGAGCCTCTACTAATAACGGAGAGCATGCAAGATCATAAACAACACATAGGTAATAGATTGATAATCAACATAACATAGTATTCTCTATCCATCGGATCCCGACAAACACAACATATGGAATTACAGATAGATGATCTTGATCATGTTAGGCAGCTCACAAGATCCGACAATGAAGCACATGAGGAGAAGACAACCATCTAGCTACTGCTATGGACCCATAGTCCAGGGGTGAACTACTCACTCATCACTCCGGAGGCGACCATGGCGGTGAAGAGTCCTCCGGGAGATGAATCCCCTCTCCGGCAGGGTGCCGGAGGTGATCTCCAGAATCCCCCGAGATGGGATTGGCGGCGGCGGCGTCTCAGTAAGGTTTTCCGTATCGTGGCTCTCGGTATTGGGGGTTTCGCGACGAAGACCTTAAGTAGGCGGAAGGGCGGAGTCGGAGGGGTCACGGGGGCCCCACACAGCAGGGCCGCGCGGGCCCCTCTCGGGCCGCGCCGCCCTAGTGTGGCGGCGCCCCGTGGCCCCACTTCGTCTTCTCTTCGGTCTTCCGGAAGCTTCGTGGCAAAATAGGCCCACGGGCGTTGATTTCGTCCAATTCCGAGAATATTTCCTTTGTAGGATTTCTGAAACCAAAAACAGCGAGAAAAACGAGCAATCGGCTCTTCGGCATCTCGTTAATAGGTTAGTGCCGGAAAATGCATAAATACGACATATAATGTGTATAAAACATGTAGATATCATCAATAATGTGGCATGGAACATAAGAAATTATCGATACGTCGGAGACGTATCGGCATCCCCAAGCTTAGTTCCTGCTCGTCCCGAGCAGGTAAACGATAACAAAGATAATTTCTGGAGTGACATGCCATCATAACCTTGATCATACTATTGTAAACATATGTAATGAATGCAGCGATCAAAAAAATGGTAATGACATGAGTAAACAACTGAATCATAAAGCAAAGACTTTTCATGAATAACACTTCAAGACAAGCATCAATAAGTCTTGCATAAGAGTTAACTCATAAAGCAATAAATCAAAGTAAAGGTATTGAAGCAACACAAAGGAAGATTAAGTTTCAGCGGTTGCTTTCAACTTATAACATGTATATCTCATGGATAATTGTCAACATAGAGTAATATAACAAGTGCAATATGCAAGTATGTAGGAATCAATGCACAGTTCACACAAGTGTTTGCTTCTTGAGGTGGAGAGAGATAGGTGAACTGACTCAACATAAAAGTAAAAGAAGGGTCCTTCAAAGAGGAAAGCATCGATTGCTATATTTGTGCTAGAGCTTTTATTTTGAAAACAAGAAACAATTTTGTCAACGGTAGTAATAAAGCACATGTATCATGTAAATTATATCTTACAAGTTGCAAGCCTCATGCATAGTATACTAATAGTGCCCGCACCTTGTCCTAATTAGCTTGGACTACCGGGATCATCGCAATACACATGTTTTAACCAAGTGTCACAAAGCGGTACCTCCATGTCGCCTGTACAAAGGTCTAAGGAGAAAGCTCGCATTTTGGATTTCTCGCTTTTGATTATTCTCAACTTAGACATCCATACCGGGACAACATACACAACAGATAATGGACTCCTCTTTAATGCATAAGCATGTAGCAACAATTAGTGTTCTCATATGAGATTGAGGATATACGTCCAAAACTGAAACTTCCACCATGATTCATGGCTTTAGTTAGCGGCCCAATGTTCTTCTCTTACAATATGCATGCTCTAACCATTAAAGTGGTAGATCTCCCTTACTTCAGACAAGACGGACATGCATAGCAACTCACATGATATTCAACAAAGAGTAGTTGATGGCGTCCCCAGGAACATGGTTATCGCACAACAAGCAACTTAATAAGAGATAAAGTGCATAAGTACATATTCTATACCACAATAGCTTTTAAGCTATTTGTCCCATGAGCTATATATTGCAAAGGTAAAGAATGGAAATTTTAAAGGTAGCACTCAATCAATTTACTTTGGAATGGCGGAGAAATACCATGTAGTAGGTAGGTATGATGGACACAAATGGCATAGTGGTTGGCTCAAGGATTTTGGATGCATGAGAAGTATTCCCTCTCGATACAAGGTTTAGGCTAGCAAGGTTATTTGAAACAAACACAAGGATGAACCGGTGCAGCAAAACTTACATAAAAGACATATTGTAAACATTATAAGACTCTACACGTCTTCCTTGTTGTTCAAACTCAATACTAGAAATTATCTAGACTTTAGAGAGACCAAATATGCAAACCAAATTTAGCAAGCTCTAGGTGTTTCTTCATTAATGGGTGCAAAGTATATGATGCAAGAGCTTAAACATGAGCACAACAATCGCCAAGTATCAAATTATTCAAGACATTTTAGAATTACTACATGTAGCATTTCCCAATTCCAATCATATAACAATTTAACGAAGAAGATTCAACCTTCGCCATGAATACTATGAGTAAAGCCTAAGGACATATTTGTCCATATGCAACAGCGGAGCGTGTCTCTCTCCCACGCGGTGAATGCTAGGATCCATTTTATTCAAACAAAACAAAAACAAAAACAAACTGACGCTCCAAGCAAAGTACATAAGATGTGATGGAATAAAAATATAGTTTCAGGGGAGGAACCTGATAATGTTGTCGATGAAGAAGGGGATGCCTTGGGCATCCCCAAGCTTAGACGCTTGAGTCTTCTTAAAATATGAAGGGGTGAACCACCGGGGCATCCCCAAGCTTAGAGCTTTCACTCTCCTTGATCATATTGTATCATCCTCCTCTCTTGATCCTTGAAAACTTCCTCCACACCAAACTCGAAACAACTCATTAGAGGGTTAGTGTACAATAAAAATTAACATGTTCAGAGGTGACACAATCATTCTTAACACTTCTGGACATTGCATAAGGCTACTGGACATTAGTGGAACAAAGAAATTCATCCATCATAGCAAAAGAGGCAATGCAAAATAAAAAGGCAGAATCTGTCAAAACAGAACAGTCCGTAAAGATGGATTTTATTGAGGCACCAGACTTGCTCAAATGAAAATGCCCAAATTGAATGAAAGTTGCGTACATATCTGAGGATCACGCACGTAAATTGGCATATTTTTCTGAGCTACCTACAGAGGGGCAGGTCGAAATTCGTGACAGCAAAGAAATCTGTTACTGTGCAGTAATCCAAATCTAGTATGAACCTTACTATCAACGACTTTACTTGGCACAACAATGCACAAAACTAAGATAAGGAGAGGTTGCTACAGTAGTAAAAAACTTCCAAGACTCAAATATATAACAAAAATACTGTAGTAAAAACATGGGTTGTCTCCCATAAGCGCTTTTTTTTAACGCCTTTCAGCTAGGCGCAGAAAGTGTATATCAAGTATTATCGAGGGATGAAGCATCGATATCATAACTTGTTCTAATAATATAGTCAAAAGGTAACTTCATTCTGTTTCTAGGGAAGTGTTCCATACCTTTCTTGAGAGGAAATTGATATTTAATATTACCTTCCTTCATATCAATGGTAGCACCAACAGTTCGAAGAAAAGGTCTTCCCAATATAATGGGAGAAGATGCATTGCATTCAATATCCAAGACAACAAAATCAACGGGGACAAGGTTATTGTTAACGGTAATGCGAACATTATCAACTCTCCCCAAAGGTTTCTTTATAGCATTATCAGCAAGATTAACATCCAAATAACAGTTTTTCAATGGTGGCAAGTCAAGCATATTATAAATTTTCTTAGGCATAACGGAAATACTTGCACCAAGATCACATAAAGCATTACAATCAAAGTTATTGACCTTCATCTTAATGATGGGCTACCAACCATCCTCTAGCTTTCTAGGAACAGAAGTTTCAAGTTTTAGTTTCTCTTCTCTAGCTTTTAGGAGAGCATTTGTAATATGTTTTGTGAAAGCCAAGTTTATAGCACTAGCATTAGGACTCTTAGCAAGTTTTTGTAAGAAATTTATAACTTCAGAGATGTGGCAATCATCAAAATCCAAACCATTATAATCTAAAGCAATGGGATCATCATCCCCAATGTTGGAAAAAATTTCAGCAGTTTTATCACAGGCAGTTTTCAATGAGCTTTAGCAGTTTAGGCAATTTTGCGGGCTTTGCACTAGGAGTAGTAACATTGCCAACACCAATTATTTTATCATTGATAGTAGGAGGTGCAGCAACATGTGAATCATTAACATTACTAGTGGTGGTAATAGTCCAAACTTTAGCTACATTATTCTCTTTAGCTAGTTTTTCATTTTCTTCTCTTTCCCACCTAGCATGCAATTCGGCCATCAATCTTATATTCTCATTAATCCTAACTTGGATGGCATTTGCTGTAGTAACAATTTTATTTTCAATATCCTCAGGTTTTGCAGCCATTTTATTAATTAAAGAAGATTGTGACGCAGACATGTATGAGATTCGGTTTTCAGCATTTGCAAGTTTAGTTTGCAACCCAGAAATCTCCATATTCAGATTTTCAAGTTGATTTCCTATATTATTCAACAAGGTAGATTGTTCATTCATAGTTTTAGTAAATAATTTATTTTGCTCATATTGTGATTGCATAAAGCTCTTGGTGGATCTTTCAATTTCTAACATCTTTTCCTCATTAGGTGAAACATATCTACCATAAGAGTTACCATTAGCAGGATATGACCTAGAATTATTGTAATTGTTATTTTTAACAAAATTCACACCAACATGTTCTTTTTGGGCAACCAATGAAGCTAACGGAACATTATTAGGATCAACATTAGTCCTATCATTCACAAGCATAGACATAATAGCATCAATCTTATCACTCAAGGAAGAGGTTTCTTCGACAGAATTTACCTTCTTACCTTGTGGAGCTCTTTCCGTGTGCCATTCAGGGTAATTAATCATCATATTATCAAGAAGCTTTGTTGCTTCACCAAGAGTGATGGACATAAAGGTACCTCCAGCAGCTGAATCCAATAGGTTCCGCGAAGAAAAGTTCGATCCTGCATAAAAGGTTTGGATGATCATCCAAGTAGTCGAGTCCATGGGTTGGGCAATTTTTAACCAAAGATTTCATTCTTTCCCAAGCTTGAGAAACATGTTCATTATATAATTGTTTAAAATTCATTATGCTACTTCTCAAAGATATAATTTTAGCAGGGGGATAATATCTACCAATAAAAGCATCCTTGCATTTAGTCCATGAATCAATACTATTCTTAGGTAGAGATAGCAACCAATCTTTAGCTCTTGCTCTTAATGAGAAAGGAAACAATTTTAATTTTATAATGTCACCATCTACATCTTTATACTTTTGCATTTCACACAATTCAACAAAATTATTGAGATGGGCAGCTGTTGCGGTCAGAAACCCACCGGCGGGCAGCGACGGGAAACACCGTAGAGCCGGGAATCTCCCAGGACTGCGGCTGGCCCTGGTCCCTCCGAGCGACGGCCCGCAAAGCCTTCGGCACGCACGTCCGATGCTGATGCAAGGGCGTGCCACCTGACCTATACCTGGTCAGGAAGGTGTTGGATAATGCCTCGCTTAGTTTCCTGCATGGCATACACGTAAACATTAAATATGAGCCTCGATCGGCTCTCAGGTTATCTCGTGAATCGGCTCAAAGAGCCGATCCACCCATGATGCGTACGAGGTGTACGATCGGATGGTGGTCCTGCTTGATCAAGATAAAGCTAAAACGACCTACTACGATTTGGGGTTTTCACCGCATAATCGGAACATCCTACTCGTGATCGAGCTCGGCGGCCACGCACGGTGATCGTAAACCGACCCTAGACAAGGCCTAAAAACCAACACGAAGTTGATCCTCGGAACATCCCTGTCTAGGGCTAGCAAACTATACCCTACGCGCCACTCGGATCCTTCAACCCGTTTGTAAGGCCTAACAATGCAGATATTAAACTAATCCTTGAAGAACAAGGAGCAATCATAACGGATCGGATCTACTAAACAATGATCAAGCGGGTGCCGCCCTTACACCCAAGATAGGTGTAAGGGCGGCTAGATGCCTAAGGGTCGCACGACGATAGCATATGATACGAAGAACAATGCTAACCCTAAAACATCTATGATAACTACGTTGCTCGCCATCAAAAGGCTTCGAGCACGAGCAACGCATGAACGACGAACAAACGTGTGCTTCCTAGATCGCAAGATGCGATCTAGGCAGCATGGTGCTTACCCGGAAGAAACCCTCGAGACGGGGAGTTGGCGATGCGCCTAGATTGGTTTGTGGTGAACGTGATTGTTGTTTATTTCATAAACCCTAGATACATATTTATAGTCCGTAGACTCTCTAACGTGGGAATAATCCCAACCGGGCACGAGCCCAAACTCCTTCTAACCGACACGTATCCTACTATGTTACGTATACACGGGCAACCTAGCCCAAATTTGGTATACAAGGCCGATTCATGTATTTCTTCTATGTATATTCTTCAAGCCCATCTTCAATCGCGGCCCACCTCTCGATCCGGTCAAATTCTGGTGATAACACATGCCCCCCTGGTTTTGGAAATGACATTTCCAAAATCATTATGCTTTTCCTTCGTCGGGTCATGTCGTAGCAGAGCAAAACCGCCGCAGTATCCTTCATCATGATGCCTTGCCTCCTCCACTTCTCCGCGTGGCCCGACAATTTTTTTTTCTTTCGTTGGGCACCACTTCCTCGGAAACTGTTGTGGCATTGAATCTCCACTATATCCCCTTTTATTTAACCGTTCCAAACAGTTCGCTTCTTCATCCCCTTCGCATTAGCACTCAAAAAGCCCTCCTGCGCCACCATGTCTTCTTCTTCCTTCTCCTCATCGGGTCTTTCCATCGAGTCCTCCTCCTCCCGCGAGCCGACGCCGGAGTGGAACCCGGAGGAGGCCCACGCGGCCAACATCCGCCGCGCCATCGAGGCCGGGGATGAGCCGAGTCACGACTTCTCCATCCGGTCGAGGACGACAAGTCCTCGACCGATGGGGAAAGTGACCTCCGCTTCCTCGCCGACGGGGAGACGGAGGAGGAGAGCGATGACGATCGCCTCTCCTGTGATGACTTCACCTTCTCCGAGGAGGAGGAGGAGGAGGAGGAGGAGGACGACACCTCCTCCGACGAACCGCCGGCCAAGCGCTTCTGCCCTTGGCCGGGGAATCTCGAGCGACTTCGACAGCCGACGACGACGACGCTGACGAGGAGGACGAGGACAACGAAGGTCCTGCCGGCGGCCGCTACAGCAGCGACGACGAGCCCGCCGGGAGTAGCGCCGACAGCGGCGACGATGGCGACGACGAGGGCAGCGACGGCCCGTAGATAGGACCCTTATCATAGGATCAGTAGTAGTAGATGGGGCAATGTATCCCCTTAGTACTCCCTTTTGAGAGCAATCAGCTCTTTATGTAAGAAATCTCGTTTATCAATGAAGAAATTCCCCAATTTGATTTTGCCGATTTCCTTTATGCCAATTTAGCCGATTTCCCCTCATACTCGATTTTGCCGATTGTCCACTTAGCCAATGCTCAATGAACCGATGGCCACGCATCGGTCCCTCATAATCCGCTCTTCATCTCTTTGACTACGGAGTGATCGTGAACTTGGTCAATGCTCAATAAGCCGATGTCAACGCATCAATCCCTCACGATCTATCCTTCATCTTTTCGACCGATGCCTTTGAGCTCTAGTGGACAATGTGGAAGACCAATGCCTTCAAGAGAGTCCTAGAACCGCCGCTGAAACGACTTGACGTTGAAGCCGATACTTCTGCAGAACAAATATCACCTGCTCTGTTCCTTCGCAGCAACCAGATAGCCCATAGCCAACTCCCTATCGGTGATGATGGATCCCTCTTTGCAAGAACTCGCCGCCTTTGAAAGAGATTGCGACGCGGGACCAGCCGATCACCCTCCAATCGGCTTCTAAAAACAGAGCATCTACCAGGTCAGTTGCCCCCCGAGCCCCAGTCAAGGCGAAAACAGTGATGAGGACACGCAGAGAAAGCTGCCACGCAGAGCCAGCCAGAGCCGATCACCTCCCTTCCGTTGAAAGTCGATATTGCAGATGATCACACAACGGCTCAGAAACAAAACTCTTCTGAACAGAGTTGGAGGTCCTTGTGTTTTGAACACGCAACTGGTAGACACAGAGTTGTGCTAGAGTCGATGGCTATGCATCGGCTTTGTTCCTTAGTTCTAAAGTCGATGTCCGTGCATCGGCTGTATCATGAGAATTTTTTTTTACGGGCCGATTTTTCTATCGGCCCCCAATATTTCACTGCACATGTATCGCACATGTTCATCTGACTAGGTGCCCCCCGAGCCGATTCTGCCAGGCAACTGCTGATATCGGCTCTGTGGTTAGCCAAGGCACTATATGTGAACGTCGGCTCTGTTAGGACCAGTGTGGACTTCTTCCAGCTCATCAGCCGATGTAAACCCATTGCCCATTAGATCGACGTTGAACCCAGGCAGAATGTATGGTGAGGATAATTTTGGCCGATTGCTGGAATCGGCCTCCATGTTGCTTGCTCAATGAAGGTTTTGCAATGTTCCTCCATAGATCCTTGGGGCCGATCACATGGATCGGCATCGCCACGTTTGTCCATAGATGCTGCTCTTGTTACACGGTCAGGCCGGTGGATAAAACCAGCCTAACCCCGTCCTTTGTCACGTCGATGCGCTCGCGATCGTCCAAATTGATGCCCGAGAGTGGCTCTTGGCCCGATGTCTCCCAAACGTTCATGCCAGCCGTTGAAATTTCGGCTGAATCATCTCGCGTGGACGACTTCTACTTCATCTCCATCCCACTGTATTAGGCATTGGTGCATCGTGGATGGAATGCAACAGTTGGCGTGGATCCAATCTCTGCCTAGTAGGACAGCATAGGTGCTCTTGCTGTAGACAATAAAGAACATCGTAGGGACAGTTTTCCTTCCTACGGTCAGATCCACGTTCAGAACACCTTGTGCATCAGATGCTTGGCCGTTGAAATCGCTCAGTGTCACATTGGTCTTGATCAGATCCGAGCTAGAGCGTCCCAACCGACGTAGCATGGAGTATGGCATAATGTTGACTGCCGCTCCGGTGTCCACCAGCATTTTGTTGACAGGCTGCCCATTGATGTAACCTCGCAAGTACAGGGCCTTCAGATGCCTGTAGCTTCTTTCTCGTGGCTTCTCAAAGATGACCGGCCGTGGGCCGCAGTCAAGTTGTGCCACAGGTGCTTCGTCTATTCCTGGAGCACTAAACTCCGTTGGAAGGATGAACACCATGTTTGTGCCAGCCGATGTCTCATCATCGGCTTTCTTTTGTCTGGGGCGCCACTCTTTCCTTTGTGGCCGACCTTCTTCGTCCAGAGTCCGCTGAATTTTAGCGGCCAGATCAGGCCGCGCCTTCCTCAACGTGTGCAGGTATTGCCTTTCAGCTTCCTCCAAACCACGTAGTCGCTGAACCCTTCGCTTTTGGGAACGGCTGAGCCCATCAGGGCACCACCTTGGCCGATGATAATTGTCTTCTTCTTCATCATCGTCCTCTAGTTCCTCGAGATCTTCCACCCGAGCGGACTCAGCATGCTTGTTCCGAGGCGGGAGAGGCCCTAGACGTTTGAACACGGACACGTTAGCTGCATCCTTCCTCTTTTGTTTACATTCTGGCAGTTGCCGATTGTAGGCAATCGGCTCATTCCTGAATCCCAGCAGTGTCTGAAGAAGGGGCAGTCCCAATGCCTATCCACGTCGTCTTGCTCTCTCGACTTTTCCTTGGCGCGGCGCTCATATCTCTCCTCGTCGCGATCATGCCGACGGTGCCTCCTGGTGTCCCTAGCCAGACGATCTCTTTCATCATCGTCGTTGTATCGCCGGCGTTGGTCATATTGACCCGCATACTTGTTGAGGAGGTGATCAGAGAGAGGTCGCTGATATCTTACGTTCCTTACTTCTCCCTCTGTGATGTAGCGCTTGCCATCGTGACGGAGCCGATCGCGTGGAGCGGCTTCCTCTGTGTCCTTGCTATGAGAGCAGCTGCCCTCATCACCGTCCTTACCAGAGTGGTGCCCAGGTCCTACCATGTTGATATTGCACGAGAAATCTGGCTGGCACCCTCCATGGTAAGTGCACTCCACCATGTTAACGGCGGGGAAGGGGTGTGTGTCGACCTTCATGGCGTACTGGCTGAAAATTAGACGCCCTTGTTCTATCGCCATTTGGACCTGCTGACGCCACACCCTGCAGTCATTGGTGGCGTGGGTGAACGTGTTATGCCATTTGCAGTATGGCTTTCCGTTCAACTCCTGCACCGTAGGGATCTTGTGGCCTTCGGGTAACTTTAGCTGCTTCTCCTTGAGTAAGAGGTCGAAAATTTGCTCAGCTTTGGTCACGTCGAAGTCAAACCCTTTTGGAGGACCTTGTGGCTTAACCCATTTACAGGACACGGGGCTTGCCCCCCGAGTCCATTCAGCCACTGCTACCTCTTAGATCTCCCGCAGCACCTTCATCTTCATCTGCCTCAACCAGGACCACCGCACGCTTGAATTTATCCTGGTAAACATCTGGGTGGCGCTGTTCATATGCTGACAGCTTCTGCACCATGTGCGCCAGTGAAGGGTAGTCTGCTTGGGAGGCCACGTCTTTGATCGATGATGAGAGACCCACCACCGCCAACTCGGCTGCTTCTTTTTCACTCACATGAACCGAATAGCATCGGTTCCTAACGGTCTCGAAGCGCTGGACGTATTCTGCCACTGTTTCCCCGCGCTTCTGTCGTACCTGTGCTAGATCGGCAATGCCAGCCTCGGAAGCCTCTGAGTGATACTGTATGTGGAACTGCTCTTCCAACTGCTTCCAAGTCCGGATTGAGTCTGGTGGCAGCGATGTGTACCACCCGAAAGCCGATCCCGTGAGGGACTGTGCAAAGAACCTCACGCGCAGCTCGTCTGATGCTGAGATCGTGCCCAGCTGTGCCAAATATCGGCTCACATGCTCGATGGAGCTGGAACTATCTGATCCATTAAACTTGGTGAAATCAGGGAGCCGATATTTGGGTGGTAGCGGGATCAACTCGTACTCATTGGGGTACGGCTTGGAATAGCCGATTGTCCTCCTTTTCGGCATCATGCCGAACTGGTCTTTCAGGATTGTACAAATTTGATCCGCGGTGATGCCTGCAGGCGTCGAACTCTGAAGATTCGCCGGGGTGGCATACTTAGCCAGCCATGCTTGCTTTTCCAGCTCTGAGCCAACTGCAGGAGCTGAGTTCTGGAGGTTTGTCGGAGTGGCATACTTAGCTAGCCACGTCTGCTTCTCAAGATCTGTTCCCGAAGTTCCTCCTGCTGTTCCGGAAGTCCCTGCTGTTGCAGCCTGGTTCGAGAGTGCCCAGTTACTGCAGTCTGGCACGTATGCGCACGTGTATCCGTGAGGGATCTCCTTGGGCGCCTCATGCAAGAATTGGTAGTCACTAGGGTCACCACCGATCTTGTAGACGACGTATGCCGATGAACTCGGCACTTCTGGTGCTGCCAACTCAAACGGCAGCGGTGGACGGGACTGGAATGGCATCTCTCCTTGGTGAGTCCCGAGAGCTGGTCCTGACGGAGAATACTGATGGCTCATGATTTCCTGGATCACGCGCAGAGCGACACGCTCCAAAGTGTTCACCAGGCTCTCAGAATGGAGGTGCAGCGAATGAGCCACCGTGAAGTTAATCTCCTGACGCAGCGACCTGGTGCGTTCTTCGACGGGGTGGACAGGTCCACTCAATCGAGCGCGCCTTCGGTGAGAACCCCTTCCACCCGATGCCATGTGAGCGGGTTACGTGAAAAGAGCCGATGAGGTCGGCTTCGAGGACTGCTTTGATTTCGTCATGCTTCTTCTTGAGCTCCTCAGTCAGATCCTCGTACTTGACCGGAGTGCCTTCCGCCATCTCAGATGTAGATGGCGATGCGGTTGATGTCGAAGATGGTCCCACCGGGTGTGCCAGAATGTGTTGCGGTCAGAAACCCACCGGCGGGCAGCGACGGGCAACACCGTAGAGCCGGGAATCTCCCAAGACTGCGGCTGGCCCTGGTCCCTCCGAGCGACGGCCCGCAAAGCCTTCGGCACGCACGTCCGATGCTGATGCAAGGGCGTGCCACCTGACCTATACCTGGTCAGGAAGGTGTTGGATAATGCCTCGCTTAGTTTCCTGCATGGCATACACGTAAACATTAAATACGAGCCTCGATCGGCTCTCAGGTTATCCTGTGAATCGGCTCAAAGAGCCGATCCACCCATGATGCGTACGAGGTGTACGATCAGATGGTGGTCCTGCTTGATCAAGATAAAGCTAAAACGACCTACTACGATTTGGGGTTTTCACCGCATAATCGGAACATCCTACTCGTGATCGAGCATGGCGGCCACGCACGGTGATCGTAAACCGACCCTAGACAAGGCCTAAAAACCAACACGAAGTTGATCCTCGGAACATCCTGTCTAGGGCTAGCAAACTACACCCTACGCGCCACTTGGATCCTTCGACCCGTTTGTAAGGCCTAACAATGCAGATATTAAACTAATCCTTGAAGAACAAGGAGCAATCATAACGGATCGGATCTACTAAACAATGATCAAGCGAGGTGCCGCCCTTACACCCAAGATAGGTGTAAGGGCGGCTAGATGTCTAAGGGTCGCACGATGATAACATATGATACGAAGAACAATGCTAACCCTAAAACATCTATGATAACTACGTTGCTCGCCATCAAAAAGGCTTCAGCACGAGCAACGCATGAACGACGAATAAACGTGTGCTGCCTAGATCGCAAGATGCGATCTAGGCAGCATGGTGCTTACCCGGAAGAAACCCTCGAGACGGGGAGTTGGCGATGCGCCTAGATTGGTTTGTGGTGAACGTGATTGTTGTTTATTTCATAAACCCTAGATACATATTTATAGTCCGTAGACTCTCTAACGTGGGAATAATCCCAACCGGGCACGAGCCCAAACTCCTTCTAACCGACACGTATCCTACTATGTTACAGATACACGGGCAACCTAGCCCAAATTTGGTATACAAGGCCGATTCATGTATTTCTTCTATGTATATTCTTCAAGCCCATCTTCAATCGCGGCCCACCTCTGATCCGGTCAAATTCTGGTGATAACAGCAGCAGCATCATCAGAACTAACACCAGAAAATTGCTCTCGCATAACAAGATTCAGTAAAGCAGGTTTAATTTCAAAGAATTCTGCTGTAGTAGCAGGTGGAGCAATAGGTGTGCATAAGAAATCATTATTATTTGTGGTTGTGAAGTCACACAACTTAGTATTTTCAGGAGTGGCCATTTTAGCAGTAGTAAATAAAGCAAACTAGATAAAGTAAATGCAAGTAACTAATTTTTTTTGTGTTTTTGATATAGAGTGCAAGACAGTAAATAAAGTAAAGCTAGCAACTAATTTTTTTGTGTTTTGATATAATGTAGCAAACAAAGTAGTAAATAAAATAAAGCAAGACAAAAACAAAGTAAAGAGATTGGATTGTGGAGACTCCCCTTGCAGCGTGTCTTGATCTCCCCGGCAACGGCGCCAGAAAAAGAGCTTGATACGCGTACAACACGCGTCCGTTGGGAACCCCAAGAGGAAGGTGTGATGCGTACGGCGGCAAGTTTTCCCTCAGAAAGAAACCAAGGTTTATCGAACCAGGAGGAGCCAAGAAGCACGTTGAAGGTTGATGGCGGCGGGATGTAGTGCGGCGCAACACCAGAGATTCCGGCGCCAACATGGAACCTGCACAACACAACAAAAGTACTTTGCCCCAACGAAACGGTGAGGTTGTCAATCTCACCGGCTTGCTGTAACAAAGGATTAGATGTATAGTGTGGATGATGATTGTTTCAGAAAACAGTAGAACAAGTATTGCAGTAGATTGTATTCGATGTAAAAGAATGGACCGGGGTCCACAGTTCACTAGAGGTGTCTCTCCCATAAGATAAATAGCATGTTGGGTGAACAAATTACGGTCGGGCAATTGACAAATAGAGAGGGCATAACAATGCACATACATGATATGATGAATATTGTGAGATTTAATTGGGCATTACGACAAAGTACATAGACCGCTATCCAGCATGCATCTATGCCTAAAAAGTCCACCTTCAGGTTATCATCCGAACCCCTTCCAAGTATTAAGTTGCAAAACAACAGACAATTGCATTAAGTATGGTGCGTAATGTAATCAATAACTACATCCTCGGACATAGCATCAATGTTTTATCCCTAGTGGCGACAGCACATCCACAACCTTAGAACTTTCTGTCACTCTCCCAGATTTAATGGAGGCATGAACCCACTATCGAGCATAAATACTCCCTCTTGGAGTTAAGAGCAAAAATTTGGCCAGAGCCTCTACTAATAACGGAGAGCATGCAAGATCATAAACAACACATAGGTAATAGATTGATAATCAACATAACATAGTATTCTCTATCCATCGGATCCCGACAAACACAACATATAGAATTACGGATAGATGATCTTGATCATGTTAGGCAGCTCACAAGATCCGACAATGAAGCACATGAGGAGAAGACAACCATCTAGCTACTGCTATGGACCCATAGTCCAGGGGTGAACTACTCACTCATCACTCCGGAGGCGACCATGGCGGTGAAGAGTCCTCCGGGAGATGAATCCCCTCTCCGGCAGGGTGCCGGAGGTGATCTCCAGAATCCCCCGAGGTGGGATTGGCGGCGGCGGCGTCTCAGTAAGGTTTTCCGTATCGTGGCTCTCGGTACTGGGGGTTTTGCGACGAAGACCTTAAGTAGGCGGAAGGGCGGAGTTGGAGGGGTCACGTGGGCCCCACACAGCAGGGCCGCGCGGGCCCCTCCTGGGCCGCGCCGTCCTAGTGTGGCGGCGCCCCGTGGCCCCACTTCGTCTTCTCTTCGGTCTTCTGGAAGCTTCGTGGCAAAATAGGCCCCTGGGCGTTGATTTCGTCCAATTCCGAGAATATTTCCTTTGTAGGATTTCTGAAACCAAAAACAGCGAGAAAAACAACAAGCGGCTCTTCGGCATCTCGTTAATAGGTTAGTGCCGGAAAATGCATAAATACGACATATAATGTTTATAAAACATGTAGATATCATCAATAATGTGGCATGGAACATAAGAAATTATCGATACGTCGGAGACGTATCAGACACCCTGTTTGTATCATCATTTGGCTACCAGCCATAAGATGCAAGCAAAATAAGGGTAAAACCATTAGGAATTTATCCAAGGGAACACTAATTAAGCCAACAGAATTATAAGTGACATAACCAGGGAAATCCAGGATGGAACTAATCCCTATCTAGCCACCCAGATTCACCTAGCACCACACAGCTAGCAAAGCCATCAGAATATTGGACAGTTATCTGTCCAGTATGATTTCAACATCAAATAACCTAGCAGCCTATGGAAGACTACCAGGATATTGCATAGAAGCATCCACTAGAGGCAGGAGCAACCCTTTCTAGCAGACAAAGTCTGCTAGGGTCACAACTACTACCAGCCTTACACAAAAGCCAACTAGAGAAGCCTATCATCACCCCTAGGAGTTCAAGCATACAGGAGGTTGCAACATATGTTGGTTTCCATCCAGTTATTGCACTAGATGCACTAGATCACCACTGCATCATATAGATCATGTCTGTTTGTCAGACATAGGAAGCAAAGCTTCACTGACAAGCACAAGAAATAGACACAGCTCACATAGATGCAACCAGGATCATCCAAAGCCACAGGGATAAGCAGTAACCACTGCAAGCATCAGTTGATGCTTTACCAAGCTCAAACAGGCATCAACACCAGATATAAGCACCAGCCAAACACCAACAGCAGATTAGCAAGACAACCACAAGCAGCTGATGATCAATGGATCATCAGAGCTTGCTTGAGCATACTGAAGCATACTAGATTCAAGCCTAGCACCAATACATGAATCAATTACATAAAATGGCCACAGTTAAGCAACCAATCTATCACAAATAATCAAATAAATCATATGTAATTGTATCCAGAAGCACACCATCAAGTGATGGAGCTATCTAGCCAACAACCATGATCAATGGAGCATTTCCATGAATTAGAGCACAATGAACAAGCACACCAGGGGCACTGGCACTTGCTAAACGCAAGAACTACTCACAGTAGTGAGGCAGGAGAGCCAGAGCAAGGGCATAACACAAGAATTAAAAAACAGTAATGGCTAGGACTGGTCAGGTGAGCATCTAGATAGACAGTAGCATGCACAACCACATGAATGAACAAAGACAGCAAGCCAGGGCATAGAACATGCAACAGCAGGGCATAGGACAGGGAAAGTAGAGAAGCAGCAGCTAGTATCCATGGCAGCAGCAGAGAGCACATCAGCATACGCACAGCAACAGCAAGCACAGCAGTAGCCCGTAGAGCAGTAGCAACAGCAGCAGCATGGCATGGCCTCTCCATGAGGAGAAGCAGCCGCAGCTCAAGCTAGAGGAGGAAGAGGAAGAACAGTAAGGAGAGAGAGAGGGTGGAGCACATACCAGGGCGAGCAGACAGCACTCGCGGCCATGGCGGCACACGCCGGGCACACGACAGCGCCAGACCAGGCCAAGCCACGCCTCGACCAGCGCCGCAGCACCCCGCACCACGTCGGCGAGGCTCACGGCGGCGCCATAGCGCCAGGAACACCAGGGAGCAGCGAGATCTCCGTGGATCCCGTAACCCTAGCCACAGAGAGGGGGACGGGGACGAGCGGGAGCCACGCCAGCTCCAGATCTACGCGGAGGAGCGTGACCGGCATCGTGGGGCGGATCGATTACGCCCCATGGCGAGGGCCAAGACCGCCGGAGTCCGCTGGGATCGGCCGGCGACGGCGGAGGCGACGCGAGTCGCCAGAGCGCGAGGGGAATTAGGGTTCGTCGAGGCGGCGCAGTGGAGGAGAGGTGTGAGCGACCGCACGGGTCGGTTGGACCCGAGCAGGTCTAACCCAACCCACTGGGCTCCACTGACAGGTGGGCCCATGCCTAGCCCAGGGGCATTTCTGTCTTTTAAAAAATGCCCATTTAATTGAATATTTCCAGAATTTTTATAAAATAAATATAGCTCTAAAAAAATATGAAAACCACTCAGCACAAAATTCTCTATCATAATAAAATATGAAAAGGAATTTTTGAGACAAAAGATATTAAGTCATAATTTGAGGAATATTATAATCATTAAAAATAACCCACCATATTTTTAATGATAAAATAAGTCCATAAATTCTTTGGGACTTTAAAAACACCTTGACAACATTTCAAGGTAGTATTTTACCCTAAACAAAGTATCCCTAAATCATTCTTAGTAAACATCTCTCACATGAAATAAAAAAGCGTCGTGAAGGGGGAAACAAACCCTAAAAACTGAATCATGCATAAATGCTTCTTTAACCATTGCCCTTATCGGACAATGATGCTATTTTTCAGCAACAGAGGACAAGGGTCAGTCCACACCATCGAACTGCAACACTTTGCATTCTTCAGGCAAGTTCATCGCTTGCTCATGTCATTTGAGTATTTTTACCAAATTACTTGCAAAGTACTATACTTATCACTCCTGCATGAAAAGCAAAAGTACTACTTTCATAAATATGAATATGACTAAGTGGTTGGAAATGGAACCATGGAATGTGTTGACATGGTGGAGGTTCCATTGCAATGGGTTATATCCATCTAGGATTAAACAACAAATATCGTCCAGTGATTCTTGTGCCGTAAAACTCGTGTTAACCATAAGATCTGGAGTGGGACGGAGTAGTCAATCGTATTTCCACCTCTTGTACATCAACGGATGCGCTTACCGTAGTCACTTGAATCCCGAGGGACAAGCGGAGTGGTTGGGGAGCGCTAAGTCCCCACGGTAATGCGGTCTATGATGGGTTGCAACGACCGGAGAAGGATCGGGCCAGGATGCCTGATAGTTGTTGAGGTCGGATGGTATCCTATGGATACGCTGACCGGTGAGAACCCAAGGTCGGAATTGCAACAAAGGGTGGGTGTGCGAGGTAGCGGAGGAATATGATTGGCTAAGACCTTATACCGGGCCTCACACCAAAGGAAGTGTGGACGGGAAAGCTGCCCGGTTGGCACCATGGTTAAGATCTCTTATGGGTAAAGCAACACACCTCTGCAGAGTGTAATGAATCGTGACCTGTCACTCCCTGTTCCGGGTTTGGAACTGCGAACGCTGCCGGAAAGGAACTCCATGAAATTCTAGTAAACCGGTGAAGGCTGACGGACATAGTTCTTCTAAATAAAAGCAACCTCTTGAATAAATGAATATGAAAACCTGCATTGGTATTAGACTTTCTGGTCTGATATCGTAGCTAGTGCATTAAACACCTCTTGTCTATAATGAACTTGTTGAGTACGCTCGTACTCATACCACTCTTAAATCCCCTTCTTAGATTGCCTGAATCATCTTGGGGAGGACATCGACAACCAAGAAGGAGCAGAAGAAATCTGCTATGAAGAGCCAGACCTCTCCGAAAGTATAGAAGGTGTAGACTATCTCATAGTCTATGGAACCGGGAACGGTTCCGAAGGAGAACAAGCTTAGGATAGTGGAGAAGTAGTAGTAACCGAGCAGTGTGAACACTTAGTACTTAGCTGCTCGAGTAGAATAAGATGTATGACCTGCTGAGACTATTATATTGTAAGTTAAGTTGGGTTCACCTCGAACCCAGGAGTAGTCCTCTCTGGACCCAGGAGGAACTCTGTGATGATATGTACAGATGGTTTGTAATAATAAATGAATGAGTTATGGACCTGCTATGTTCTGTTGTACTACTCTGAGGGATGTAATATTTGCGGATTGGTACTTCGTGAATGTTATATCAACGACTGGTATACTACAACATGCAGTGGTATGCAAGGTCACCACAGCTGATCATCGCTTCAGATCAGCATTGAGTACCGACTTTGTTGTCAAAGATCTTGGAAAGCTTCACTTTTTTTCTTGATCTGGAGATCACACATGCTAGTGGTGGTATGACCCTTACACAATAGAAATACTCTCCGGATCTACTGCTTCGGGCTCGATTGCTCAAGTGTAAATCTCGGGCTCTGATGCTCAAGCGTAGATCTGCTACTATTCCTATGTATACTTTAGAATCGCTTTCTATTGTTGATGGTACCTTAGTATCTTCTACGGACGTCATTGAGTACCGAAATATTGTTGGTGGTCTACGATACCTGACAATTACACTGTGAATCGTGTATGTCAGTATTTTCATTCACTTCGAGATGCTCATTGGTCAGCTATCAAGAGCATTCTGCGCTATGCAACGTCCTATGGTCTTCATCTACAACCCGCTCCTTCTGGTATGCTCTTCGCTTTCTCGGATGCGGATTGGCTCGTAATCTCAATGATCGATGATCTACCCGGGGGGAGGGGAGGGGGGTGCAGTGTACTTCGGACCTAATCCGATTGCCTCGAGTGCTCGCACGCAAGGTAGCGCTGAAGCTTAATACCATGTTGTAGCTAATGCCATAGCTATCTGTATCTTTGCTTCGAGATTTGGGATCTCTTAGACTTAGCCTCATGTTTTTTTGTGTGACAATATTGGTGCTACTTACCTCTCATCGAATCTGATATTTCATGCCCGGACAAAATACATCGAAGTTGACTATTATTTTTTTGAGAAATAGTGTTGCAGAAAAGCTAGTTCAGATCAAATTCATCTCATCTAAAGATGAACTTACTAACATATTTACCAAGCCTTTATCATTGTCTTTGTTTGAAGGATGTCGGCGTAATATTAACTTGTTAAGTACTTTAGCATATAACTAAAATTGAGGGAATGTGTTAGACTTGTAAATTGTATTATATGTAGACTCTATATTGTATACATCCTTGTATGTACATATGTATTTCCTTCTGTCCTTTTTAATTGACTTAAATTTAATACAAAGGTTCGAGTTAATTAAAAAAAACTGGAAGAAGTACATCGAGCACCATTCCCAACCCTAAGAGCATCTCCACCGGCAGCCCCCAAATAGGCGCTGGCAGGGGCGCCGACACTGCTTCCTCTATTTGGGGGAGGTGTTCCCACACCAGCGCCCCCAAACAGGTGGCCCCGATGGAAGTTTTTACACAAACTACATATTAGAATTTCATTTTAATGTCATTCAGGATCGAGGAATGAATAATATTTTCGAACAAATTCAAGTAAAACATTATTCACTCATCGACCCCGGATGGCATTTGAAACCTGCTATCTCTAGCCGACTACCTACTGGCCACCCGGCTCTGTGGAGGTGGACGATCGACCGGAGCTCTCTCCCATGGTCTCTCCGCTGCTCCTCCGTCGTCGATCCCCCGCTGCTCTCTCCGCTACAAACGTCAAGTAGGCGGCTCTATCCGTGGCCACCGTCTCCTGACGTAGCTGCTGCTCCAGCTCCTCCCGCCGCCGATGGTGATCCAACTCCTGCCTCTGTAGCCGGAGCTGCATCTCCGCCAAACGACGCGCCTCGTAGACTTCATCCTGACGCTGCGTCTCCTCCTGCTGCAACCGCCGCAGCGCAAGCTCCTCCCACCCCTTCTGTCGTCGCGCCTCCCACCGGCGCTGGCTCACCGCCTCCCGCCGCCGCCACGCCTCCAGGAACTCCAGCCGCTCCGCCTCCTCGAGCGCCACCCGGTTCTCCTCCTCATGGCGCCGCCGCTCCGCCTCCTGCCGCTGCCGCTCCGCCTCCCGCCGCGCCTCCCCGCGCTCCCTCCGATCCGCCTCCTGGCGCTGCCGCTCGCCCGCGTCGTAGGCATCTACGGTCGCCGCTAGCGCCGCCTCCTCCCACGCCTCGTACTCTTTGAGCCACGGGTCCGCCTCCAACACTTCTACGGCCGCCTCTAGCGCCGCCTCGTCCCACGAATCCCACATTGTGCTTTTTTCTAGGGTTTTTGCAGCAATGGCGGGGAAGTAGGGATAATATAGACCGCCGGCGAGGCGGGAAACATCCCACGCGGTGTCGTGGCGGGAGACTTTCCCGCGCGGCACCGTGGCGGGAGAGTTTACGGCTAGGCGTCGTGGCGGTAAAATATCCTGCGCGGTGCCCTGGCGCACGCCCAAAAATTTCATCCTCGCAAGGCGTCGGTGCGCCCGATTCATGCCCTTGGCGAAGGGGCCGGCACGGGTTGCCGGCGATTCTATTAGGCTCGAAAATTGGCCGGCGCCGTTTGAGGCGCGCCGGTACGAGCCCATTTTCGCACTCGGTCCCAAATCGCTATCAGGCCGCTATAGGGGGCCGGGGGCGCCAGTGGAGATGCTCTAAGATTCTGTGTCTAATAGCCAGGCACGGTGATCTCGTCCGGCTTGTTCGAGGGGGAGAGTCGACCTCCTCCTCGTGGACAACGGCTTGGTGAGCTCCCCCTCTGCGGAAGCGTCGGTGGCAGGGCCGCGTCCAGCTTTGGCGCGGTGAAGATGTGATCCTCCGTCAAAAAGTCGTGGGTCTGCAGTCTGCGCACACTGCACTACAGTTAGCCATTCATATCAAGCTGGTGTCGTCGATCGTCACAACCTTGTCAAGACGCCTGTATCTGGACATTTGGTTGGTGACTGAGGCTTGACCTTTTTTTCCTGTCAGGAATTTTTTTCAGAATTGATCGGAGAGTTAGCATTGTTCTGGGCAGGTTTGCGTTGAGAGGTGTAAAAGTAAAACCGTGAGGTCATGTACACAATGTGCTGAATGTATGGGATGGTCAGTCCTGTAGATGTCTGCTCCTTGCGGTCTTCAAGCTATAACTCTACTCACTGAATAGTATGTAAGAATCATTGGTTCTTCTATTTTTTAGATTGTAGTACACAGCTTGTCCTTGTAACTTGGTATGAATATGACTGACAGATTTGTGTGCTGGTGCCTGGTGAAGTCGTTTATGTTGTCTTGTTTTACTTGGTGGAACTGCCATTATTTATATTCAGAATGGCAAAAGGCCGTTTTAAGTTAGGGACGTTCTCGTAGCTTCAGTTCAGTTTAAGCTACACAAGAAACAATTGCACACATAAGTTTCAGGATTGGCCTCTGTTACAACAAGAAACATGTAGTATGTATGAGGAAGAATTCTTCAGCCAAGCCGCCTGCGAGGTAGAGGTACTTGCATGGCTTCCGCGGTATCAAGCCTGGGTTTCTTCATGTGCCGTATTCATCAAAGACATGGAGTCACACTGCAGTTTCTTAGTCCTTTAATCGTCTTTCTTCCAGTTGCCAGGCCACGCCTTTGTTGTGGTTAACTTTGTAACCATGCCAAGACTGAACCCAGCTGCCACTTGCCACGTGAGGTGAGTAGCCGATGCGGTTCACACCTGTTTGATTCTGCATGTTGCATTTGCTGCTGATGGATGATCGGCATTCGGCAGCTGCAGTCGCGATTCTTGCTTCCATTCCATTGATCAGCTAGCGCTGAAACTGATGCGTGGAAAAGGCGGCACATCTGGCGCCCTGCAGGTCAACGTCGTCAGCCTGAACGCGGACAATCCCCTTGTTTTTTTTGAGATAAGACAATCCCCTTGTTGTTGTTGTTGTCAGTCGCCATCGCTAGCCGGGTGGACGTCGCGTGGCGCGGCGAACTTTGTGCGAGGAAAAGAGGCAAACCGACCAGTTCAGGTTCCCCTTTGCATAATATATTAAGCAGCACATCTTTCTTCCTTTTTTTTTTATTTTTTCCGTTTCTTTCGTTCAGCCGCTACTCTCCACATACGTCGGACCGCCACGTCACCCCCTCCGTAGGAGTAGCATTTCTGCACGGTCAGCAGCCCCATTTCTGCCTCCGGCTTGTCTTTGATCAAGTGTCTTTGACACATGGGCACCAGTGCTCCATGCACTTTCAGATTTTTCAAAATTTTAAAACCTCACATTTCTATATCTCTGAAAATTTTGGTGCTAAATATATAGATAGATATATATAGTACGGATGTATGCAAACAAGTCCCGTTAAAAAATACGTTGTATTTCGGGAAATATAAAAAAGAAAAATTAATGGTAGTACAACAGTATTAAAATAGTATATATTTTTGTTAGAAATTTGTTTTTTTTATATTCTCGAAATACAAAGTATTCCTTACCAGGACATTTTTGTGTAGTCTCCTCCTTTACATATCTATCTATATATTTAACGTCATAATTTTTGGAGACATAGAAATGTGAGATTTTAAAATTTTCAAAAACCTGAAAGTGCATGGAGCACTGGTGCCCATGTGCACCAAATCCCCTCTCTGATCATGTTATGCTAAATTGTGCATTTGTGGTTTTGCATCTGTAGGTGTGAAATGTTTTGCATGCACAAATGTTCTAGCCCTACTTCACTTGTACAACCGGAACATCCGCCAACTCCTTCGGTCCAACTTCTTATCCTCCTTTCGTCATCATGCATCCGTTTCCTTGTCAGTTGCCATCACCAGTCCGTCACCTCTTAGTTCGTTAGGTGGTGGTGGTGCGATTCTGCGCACGGTGGACGGCAACGAACCCGGCCGTCGGCATCACCAACGAAATCATGTATACTAGTCGCAGCTAAGCTGCAAGGACGAATAACTCCACCGCCCGCTGTTTTTGTATATGTTCCCTTATTCGTAATCTTAGTCGCAGGGGAGGGTGAGACAAAGCTGTTGTTTTTTGCTGGGATATATGGGCGCCGGATATATGTCCCCTCCTTTTGTCTTTCTTTCATTTCTTTCATTTTTGCTGATTTACAAAGATCTAAGACTATGAGTAGTCCCCATTTTTCATGCCCCTCTTCATTTTGTTCGTCGTCGGCACCCTACCCGTGGTAATGGCAGCAACGTCTATGTTGCTCGCGCTGGCATGAACCCAGTCAAAGTCTGAAGATGTTAGTAGTTCACTGAAGGTGAAGGGCAATCAACAGCATATGAACCCAATCAAGGCGCTAGCTCTTCTCTGCTCGGAGCGCCTACGGCTTCATGTCCCTCTGCGTCGTTCTACTTAATATCCATTTCCTCGTGCGATCGATCCAGTCCATTCCGTGTATATGTTGTACCCAAGTGCTTTCTCCACGGTTTAAATGAAGTTTGGATCACCAGCGTGCTGCCTCTCCGGAGGGAGTGTGGAGTTGCGTCTTGTGGAGTGTGGATGTCTGTGCCTCAAGTGTGTTGTATGCTGGTCTTCTGTCATTTCTTCTATATAAAACAGATACGTTTTGACGTATCCTTGAAATATGAAATTGGGATGGAACTCCTTGACTTGTTCAGTGAACTACTAACATCTCTTCAGACTTTGACTGTTTGTACGCCGATATGCACACGCAACTTTCCGAGCTTATGAAGAAAAAACTGAGCCTATCTTATCGTCCAGAACTTTCAGGCTTTGACCCAGTAATATCTCCAGCGTGAGCCCTATATATACCAGCATAGACGCACACTGCAGTTGCACTACTGAAAATAAGAAAGACATGCAAAACGGCCTTTCGGTTAATTACTCTCACCTGCAGAAATCCTTCAATCTTCAAATTATGCTTCAAAAAATTCAAAACATGGCTCTCCAGGTTGGCATTGTGGCTAATATTAAATGGAAGCTCTCCCCGAGCTGTAATTACTCAGCTTCTTCAGCCTATAAAATGCAATTCCTGGGCGATGTCGCCCCGGAGGCCCGCACATGCTAAACACGGGCAAGTGTGAAGCACCTTGGAGCTATTTTGGCGGTAGAGTGATACCTTTTGCTGTGGTGGCCTTTGTTGGCCTAAAAAATAAATTGCTACCCTTAACCCTTGTTTCTATTTAATGAGATGTGACTAATCTTTTGTCTTGGTTTCACAAATAAAATGAAACGACAGCAGTGTGGTTACTACCATCACCATTGTGCACGGTGGCACGTTAGACACGGCGCGTTAGGTTGAACGTTGCTTTCGTCCTCTTGTCAAATGGAATACATCTTGTTCGGGCCGTATGCATCATCGTATGGCGACTAATTATTCAGGCAACGTTCGTTTGTTTGTTGACAGATAAAAACAGATCGAGCTTGAACGCACGATCTGCAGCAGGGTCACGGTCGCTCGAGCGACCAAGAATGTCAACAACATGAGCCGGGTCAAGGGAAGCTCTGCGATGGATCTCCTTGTTGGCTCGTGCGTGCCGGTAAGAAATCTCATATAGGCATTGCGTCAGCGCGCGGTATCTACAAATTAATCGCTATATATCCGTTTGATAGACTCAGCCTTTTCGGGATGCTCTTGTAGATAAACAGCAGTCGCCCTGCATCATATGGCGAGCTGTTTGCAGAAGTCTTCGAGGTAGAAAATCTACTCAAAAGGTTTTTCAAATCAGTCCGGCATCAGCTCTAGTGGATGGTTAAGTTCGATCGAGATTAGGGCAGCAAACGATCTTGTCTGCAGCAGACGATCGAGAAGAGCGCATACGCCATGGCAGTGCCGGTGGCAAATTAAGTTGTTTTACGTCGCCTTCTTGCCGGCTGGGCGGAGGCGGAAGCAATCACAAAATAATATTCGAGAAGTAAAGTCTGACTACTAATTCCAAGAGGAGAAGCGTGTGATTTTGATAGAGCTACAGAATCCAGGCTCGCTTAGAAAATTATTAAGTGAGCAAGTGTGATCGCTTTCTTCTACTACTACTTCCTCGATTTAGTTACTACTCCGTAGTAATATTTTTTATGATTTGGCCTTAACACGAAAAGTGTACGCGGCGGATCTTGGACATTTCAGAATACGACCGATCGACGAGAATAAAACATTAAAGAGTACTATCAGATCACGGATTTAGCAATGCGGTCACTCACTCGCTCACTTGTGCCCTGTTGATGGTCTAAATTTCTTCATGTTCACGGTGAAATCTTTTCATGTGCTTTCCAATGTTAATGGGGAAGTGATCGATCAGATTCGTCTTCGCGCGCAGCAGATGCCATGGCTAACTGGCAGCACGCATTTCGCGGCATCACCGGCGGCGTCTGCCCTCGTCGGCGTCTGGAACGCAACGGCCGGCAGTCATACTTTTCGTCACTCCCGTGAATAGTTTCTAGCGGAAAAGAGTGGGAGTACCGGAGTAGTAACTTTTTGCTTCTTTCCTCTCTTAATTAAGTACCGACGAACACTCAAACACCGGAGCTGTCCAAGTGTGCCACCGGCCGTCAGCCAATGACAGCGGGCTGAACAATTTTTTCCTGGTCAAGCGTCCCACGGACAGCTCCATCAGCCAATCGATAAACTTACCAGAATTGAGGAAAAGAAAACATCAAAATTCAACGTTCTGCGTATAAACGGACCCCCCACACCTCATCTCTTAACTCACTTTATCTGCTCCCAGCTATCTTTGAGCTTCTCCGATGGGCATCACAAATTATGTCAATTTTTATCCATTTGGGAGCCTTCGGGCATTTGTTCCGGTGCACCTAAAAGCAAGTACAATTAATCCTAATGAGTTAGCTACAAGGATTAGAATAATATATTTATGGAGAAAGAGTGGTGGAGCACGTGCGCCCTGCGCACCCGTATCTCCTCAGTTAAATTTCTTTCCTCCGCTCAGGATTTGTGCGGCAGGGTCAGCTACATGCGAGTACTTCCAAAAAAATGCTGCTGCCACTCTCTCTCAAAAAGTCAAAAGTCTCTTACACTGTACAGCCCTCTCTCTCTAAAGTTTCTCTTCTCTCTCCTAACTCTCTCTACTCTCTCCTGAAAAAGTTGTCGCTCTCTCACCTCTCTCTCTCCTCACTCTCTGTAGAAAATGCATGCAGCAAACTCTCTCACCAAACACACACTCTCTCTCTAAAAAAGATGCATGCAACACACTCATTTTCTCTCTCATGGGAAGAAAGAAGACAAGTTAGGCTGGCCATAGTGCTAGTATCATAGGTAGTATCATGCATATTAGGCCCACAAAAATGATGATGTGGCATGCAATTAAGGAGGAGAGATAGAATTAGAGTAACATAGGTGGATACTGTATCATAGCGCACGTTACGAGAAAAGTAAATGCCAAATTGATCTTGTACATAGATTTACATTGGGATTGTACAAAATAATAAATTTAGAAGTTCATGATACTACTCTATAATACCACCCACTATAGAATAGTATCATAGACAAGTATCATATGCATGATACTAGTATATGATACTATGCACTATGACCAGCCTTATAGAGGGCCCCACACAAAGAGAGCTGGTGCTAGTACAGTACATGGTGCGCTCAGGTGCTCTAAAAATCCAGTCTCTATATTTATATCTAGTTGGAGGATAGAGAATATTTTTTTATAATGGGTGCTTTATTACTCGAAACAAACAATTACACCCGGTCTCTGCATAACTAAGATGCACACAGTCATCCACTCTAAGTATCCAGAAGTTTTAAAACAGATAAAAAAAGACGTTGTACATATCAATCATGGGAGAATGAAAGTGAGCTCTTATGCAAAAGCTAGCTCTAGCACGTGCTCCTAGACAAGTTGTGTGAATGAAAGGTGAGTCATCCATTAAAAAAAGTAGTACATTTTTCTAGCCAACTATTGTACTTGTTGGCTACATGTTAGCAATAGATGACATGGCATCTTGCATATAGCCAACAATCGACTATTGGAGTTGTTCTAATAGCCCTCCCAAACGAACATGTTTGTGTGGGCCAGCCGAGCAGAAAACTTCCTCGACGGGTCTCCTCAAATATACTAATTTTTCATGGGTTGTCTATTTTATCCCAAACTAATATGAGTAATAAATTTGGAGCCCGTTTGGGCCAATCGATCATTGTATACTACTAGGAAGTTTGCGGCGCACGCCGCGCCCGTGTTGTCTATGGTGCGGCATTCTTTTTAAAACGGTGTTTTTTTAGGTTTAAGAGTGCGGGATTCCTTTTCAAAAACAGCTGAAGAAACATCTAAAACTCGATCACGCCTTTGGTATCAAGATCGTTGGTTACAATTTTGTAGAAATAATACAATATTTGGGTTGCTAAACTACCGCGGAAGTGCCTATGAAATAGGTGGCGAATGGTTTGGTGCTTTTGTTTCTAGATTGTTGGTTAAAATATTGTAGAAATAAAACAATATCTTGGCTGCTGAAGTACCATAGAAGTGCCGATGAAATAGGCGGCAAATGGTGGAGTGCTTTTGTTTTCGGTGTTACTACAAAAGGAAATGGTAGTATTTCTCCGACCGAAGCGGGTGATGCAGTAGAAGAAGGTCATCCCAGGTGAAAATGTGGTAGATAGTGAAGTAAGTATATTTTTTCGATGTTACCGTAGAAGAAAACAACATGATTTTCCCCGAGTGAAAGAGGGGGCGGATGTTGGATTTTTTTTAAATCACTGTTCAAGAATTATGCACTACTAAAGAAATATCTGCGGATAATTACTGTCCAGAACCACGATTGAGGTTGAAGATTCATGTAAAAATTACTACCCTTGTGTGTCGTTGCAAAATGAACGGCAGACAAATATGCGGCCTTAAATAATTAATAGTAGGTAGTTAATGTACCGTTAAGAAATTATTGTCGTTGTAATATGCGCCCTCAAAAATTACTGTTGACGTTCAAAGATTGCCCAGAGAAATTATTATGGGAAATTATAGGTAGTTACTGCTTTTCAGAAAATAACCGCTATATTGTTAACGCGACAAATTATTATGAAAGCTAACTATTTCGACCGACAATCTCCTCTGAGAAATTAACATCACAGTCTTTAAATATTGTTAGCGTGGCAAATCATTTTTCTGAGGGATTACCATGTTATTTTCTCAGCTAAAAAAGACAGCGGATGGGTGAATTATTTTTGTTCGCAGATAGTATTTTTCCTGGCTGAAAGAGACGGCGGAGGGTGGAGCGAATATTTTTTCCAAAGATACAGTGTAAAAAGATTGTAGTATTTCTCTAGATAAACGATGGCAGTAGTATAGGTGACAAATGTATATATGGAGTTACTATATATTTCCAAAGATAACGTAGAAGAAGCTAGTAGTATTTTGCTGTGTTAAAAATGTTAAGAGGTGGTGTAGTTTTTTTCAAATAGTGTTCATGTAGCAATTTTCAAATGATACCGTTCATGTGCATCAACAGTAACCAAGTGAATGAGGGTGAACCAAATGTGGTCAGCTTTTATATATAGTATAATATATAGGTTTATGAAACTGAATAAGAAGCACCTAGATAAATTGTAGGGATTTCTATTTTCGTGCCCTCGGGTCCTTAGTTGTACTCAGTTTTCCCCAGCTCCTTAGTTTTTCCTCAGTTTTCCCCAATCCCTTGTCTGAAATCCGCAGAAGGAGCTCGGACGGAGGATTCCTGCTTAGTTGACCGTTTGGTTGGTGCTGGCAAGTAGGACTGCTGTTGCTGCCCCGCAGTGGACACGTCTCCACTTATCCAGATCATCATGGGATCCACAACTTGTCCACGTTAGCGTGCCGAACCCACAACTTACCTAGGTGAACGTTGCAAAATGGGAGCCCGAGCCAGCCCCGCGCCCGTGCCCGTGCCATTGCTTCCCCTTTCTTTCCCCGCGCCCCATTGTTCTTCTTCTCCGCCAGCGGCAGCCCTTCTCCGGCAGGCGGGTGATATCTAGTTTCTCTTCGACTTCCCGTTCTTCATGGATGCAGTATGGACCCGTGCCTTTGACAAGATGCCCTGACTGCCCACGCCAGGAGGCTCTGAAGCGGTCGATCTGTAAGACGGACGACAACGGCTACCGTGGACGTGAGTTCCTTGCATGCAAGAGCTTGCCATATAGAGAGGGGGATAAGGTTAGATCTCGCTCCAATTTCTCTGTTTTCTCTCGATTTTCTTATTATTCCCTCGAATTTGGGATTTAGGGTTCACGTTGTTGTTTTCAGATCCTGAAGAAATGCAGGCATTTCGAGTGGATCGATGTGTACGTTCAGAAGCTTCAATTGCAGGAATCAATTGGCGCTATTGGGGAGCGCAATTTGGGATGGGGGACTTGTTGTAGAGAATGCGGCGGAGAGAGGAGCCATTCCGATTATGCCTTATGCTCCCAATGCAGGACTGGTGGAAGTGAAGGGAGAACTGAAGCAAATAAACAAGCAGTTAAGGCAGCTGATCGAGTTGAAGAAGCAAGTTAATCTGATGGCTGGTTATTTTTGTTGTTGTATAATTGCGATCGGATTCTTATCATTGCTCACCAGGCGCTAGAAGTTGTTACAAGGGATACCTTGTTACAAATCCATTATTCAGTTACATGTACTTGTAGTTGTTTTCAAAGTTAGTGTGTGCTTTCATCGAAATTACCAACTATATTCCCTAAAAGAAAAGGAATGCTAAATAAAGTTGATAATTGTTAGAGGGGTGACAAATAATTCATTCACCAAAATCCCCCAAATATGCCAAAAATGCATGTCTCATGTTTCTACCAAAATTACCAAAACTATATCCCAAACTATATTCCCTAAAAGAAAAGGAAAACTAAAGATAGTTGATAATTGTTAGAGGGGTGACAATAATGCATTCACCGAAATCCGCAAATATGTACGCCTCATGTTTATACCAAAATTATACCACTTTTGGGCCGTTTCAAATTACCAAAACTATATCCCAAACTATATTCCCTAAAAGAAAATGAAAGCTAAAGATAGTTGATAATTGTTAGAGGGGTGACAAATAATGCATTCACCGAAATCCGCTAATATGTATGCCTCGTATTTATACCAAAATTATACCACTTTTGGGTCGTTTCAAATTACCAAAACTATAACCCAAACTATATTCCCTAAAAGAAAAGGAAAGCTAAAGATAGTTGATAATTGTTAGAGGGGTGAAAAATAATGCATTCACCGAAATCCGCAAATATGTATGCCTCATGTTTATACCAAAATTGTACCACTTTTGGGCCGTTTCAAATTACCAAAACTATATCCCAAACTATATTCCCTAAAAGAAAAGGAAAGCTAAAGATAGATGATAATTGTTAGAGGGGTGACAAATAATGCATTCACCGAAATCCGCAAACTATATTACGTGGCAAACTCGCTATTGCACATAAATAGAGGGGTGGCACTCTCCACCGACAGAGAGAGAGAGGGGTGGCCACGAAGAGAGAGAGAGAGAGGGGTGGCCACTGATGCGTGCAGTCAACACGTCCGTTGGGAACCCCAAGAGGAAGGTGTGATGCGTACAGTAGCAAGTTTTCCCTCAGAAAGAAACCAAGGTTTATCGAACCAGGAGGAGCCAAGAAGCACGTTGAAGGTTGATGGCGGAGGAGTGTAGTGCGGCGCAACACCAGGGATTCCGGCGCCAACGTGGAACCTGCACAACACAATCACAGAACTTTGCCCCAACGTAACAGACGAGGTTGTCAATCTCACCGGCTTGCTGTAAACAAAGGATTAGATGTATAGTGTGGATGATGATGTTTTTTTGCGAAGAACAGTAAAGAACAATTGCAGTAGATTGTATTTCAGATGTAAAGAATATGACCGGGGTCCACAGTTCACTAGTGGTGTCTCTCCCATAAGATAGCAGATGTTGGGTGAACAAATTACGGTTGGGCAATTGACAAATAAAGAAGGCATAACAATGCACATACATATATCATGATGAGTACTATGAGATTTAATCAGGGCATTACGACAAAGTACATAGACCGCTATCCAAGCATGCATCTATGCCTAAAAAGTCCACCTTCGAAGTTATCATCCGAACCCCTCCGGTATTAAGTTGTAAACAACAGACAATTGCATTAAGTATGGTGCGTAATGTAATCAACACAAATATCCTTAGACAAAACATCGATGTTTTATCCCTAGTGGCAACAGACACATCCACAACCTTAGAACTTTCCGTCACTCGTCCCAGCATTTAATGGAGGCATGAACCCACTATCGAGCATAAATACTCCCTCTTGGAGTCACAAGTATCAACTTGGCCGAGCCTCTACTAGCAACGGAGAGCATGCAAGAACATAAATAACATATATGATAGATTGATAATCAACTTGACATAGTATTCAATATTCATCGGATCCCAACAAACACAACATGTAGGATTACAAATAAATGATCTTGATCATGATAGGCAGCTCACAAGATCTAACATGATAGCACAATGAGGAGAAGACGACCATCTAGCTACTGCTATGGACCCATAGTCCAGGGGTGAACTACTCACACATCGATCCGAGGCGATCATGGCGATGAAGAGACCTCCGGGAGATGATTCCCCTCTCCGGCAGGGTGCCGGAGGCGATCTCCCGAATCCCCCGAGATGGGATTGGCAGCGGCGGCGTCTCCGGAAGGTTTTCCGTATCGTGGCTCTCGATGCGGGGGTTTCGCGACGAAGACCTTAAGTAGGCGGAAGGGCAGAGTCGGGAGGGTCACGAGGGGCCCACACAACATGCTGGCGCGGCCAAGGCCTGGGCCGCGCCGCCCTGTTGTCTGGCCACCTCGTGGCCCCACTTCGTCTCTCCCTCGGACTTCTGGAAGCTTCGTGCAAAAATAGGACCCTGGGCGTTGATTTCGTCCAATTCCGAGAATATTTCCTTACTAGGATTACTGCAACCAAAAACAGCAGAAAACAGCAACTGGCTCTTCGGCATCTCGTCAATAGGTTAGTGCCGGAAAATGCATAAATATGACATATAATGTGTATAAAACATGTGAGTATCATCATAAAAGTAGCATGGAACATAAGAAATTATAGATACGTTTGGGACGTATCAAGCATCCCCAAGCTTAGTTCCTACTCGCCCTCGAGTAGGTAAACGATAACAAAGATAATTTCTGAAGTGACATGCTATCATAATCTTGATCATACTATTGTAAAGCATATGAGATGAATGCAGCGATTAGAAGCAATGATGAAGATAATGAGTAAACAAATGAATCATATAGCAAAGACTTTTCATGAATAATACTTTCAAGACAAGCATCAATAAGACTTGCATAAAAGTTACTCATAAAGCAATAAGTTCAAAGTAAAAGCATTGAAGCAACACAAAGGAGATATAAGTTTCAGCGGTTGCTTTCAACTTCAACATGTATATCTCATGGATAATTGTCAACACAAAGCAATATAACAAGTGCAATAAGTAAACATGTAAGAATCAATGCACACAGCTTGATACAAGTGTTTGCTTCGGGATAGAAAGAATAGGCAAACTGACTCAACAATAAAGTAGAAGATAGGCCCTTCGCAGGGGAAGCATTGATTACTATATTTGTGCTAGAGGTTTTCATTTTGAAAACAAGAAACAATTTTGTCAACGGTAGTAATAAAGCATATGTGTTATGTATAAGATGTCCTATAAGTTGCAAGCCTCATGCATAGTATACTAATAGTGCTCGCACCTTGTCCTAATTAGCTTGGATTAACACGGATTATCATTGCATAGCATATGTTTCAACCAAGTGTCACAAAGGGGCACCTCTATGCCGCCTGTACAAAGGTCTAAGGAGAAAGCTCGCATTGGATTTCTCGCTTTTGATTATTCTCAACTTAGACATCCATACCGGGACAACATAGACAACAGATAATGGACTCCTTTTTAATGCATAAGCATTCAACAACAGTTAAAATTCTCATAAGAGATTGAGGATTAATTGTCCAAACTGAAACTTCCACCATGAATCATGGCTTTAGTTAGCGGCCCAATGTTCTTCTCTAACAGTATGCATACTCAAACCATTTGATCATGAAAATCGCTCTTACTTCGGACAAGACGAACATGCATAGCAACTCACATGATATTCAACAAAGGTAAAGTTGATGGCGTCCCCAGAAACATGGTTACCGCTCAACAAGCAACTTATTAAGAAATAAGACACATAAGTACATATTCTTCACCACGATAGTTTTTAAGCTATTTGACCCATGAGCTATGTATTGCAAGGGTAAAGGAATAGAAATTTTAAAGGTAGCACTCTGATACGCGTACAGCACGCGTCCGTTGGGAACCCCAAGAGGAAGGTGTGGTGCGTACAGCGGCAAGTTTTCCCTCAGTAAGAAACCAAGTTTTATCGAACCAGTAGGAGCCAAGAAGCACGTTGAAGGTTGATGGCGGCGGGATGTAGTGCGGCGCAACACCAGGGATTCCGGCGCCAACGTGGAACCTGCACAACACAACCAAAGTACTTTGCCCCAACGAATCGGTGAGGTTGTCAATCTCACCGGCTTGCTGTAACAAAGGATTAGATGTATAGTGTGGATGATGATTGTTTGCAGTAAAACAGTAGAACAAGTATTGCAGTAGATTGTATTCGATGTAAAAGAATGGAGCGGGGTCCACAGTTCACTAGAGGTGTCTCTCCCATAAGATAAATAGCATGTTGGGTGAACAAATTACAGATTGGCAATTGACAAATAGAGAGGGCATGACCATGCACATACATGATATGATGAGTATTGTGAGATTTAATTGGGCATTACGACAAAGTACATAGACCGCTATCCAGCATGCATCTATGCCTAAAAAGTCCACCTTCAGGTTATCATCCGAACCCCTTCCAGTATTAAGTTGCAAACAACAGACAATTGCATTAAGTATGGTGCGTAATGTAATCGATAACTACATCCTTGGACATAGCATCAATTTTTTATCCCTAGTGGCAACAGCACATCCACAACCTTAGAACTTTCTGTCACTGTCCCAGATTTAATGGAGGCATGAACCCACTATCGAGCATAAGTACTCCCTCTTGGAGTTAAGAGCAAAAACTTGGCCGAGCCTCTACTAATAACGGAGAGCATGCAAGATCATAAACAACACATAGGTAATAGATTGATAATCAACATAACATAGTATTCTCTATCCATCGGATCCCAACAAACACAACATATAGCATTACGGATAGATGATCTTGATCATGTTAGGCAGCTCACAAGATCCGACAATGAAGCACATGAGGAGAAGACGACCATCTAGCTACTGCTATGGACCCATAGTCCGGGGGTGAACTACTCCCTCATCACTCCGGAGGCGACCATGGCGGTGAAGAGTCCTCCGGGAGATGATTCCCCTCTCCGGCAGGGTGCCGGAGGCGATCTCCAGAATCCCCCGAGATGGGATTGGCGGCGGCGGCGTCTCCGGAAGGTTTTCCGTATCGTGGCTCTCGCATGCGGGGGTTTCGCGACGAAGACTATATGTAGGCGGAAGGGCAAGTCAGGGGGCCACACGAGGGCCCCACACAACAGGCCGGCGCGGCCAAGGCTTGGGCCGCGCCGCCCTAGTGTGGCGCCACCTCGTGGCCCCACTTCGTCTCTCCCTCGGACTTCTGGAAGCTTCGTGCAAAAATAGGCCCCTGGGCGTTGATTTCGTCCGATTCCGAGAATATTTCCTTACTAGGATTTCTGAAACCAAAAACAGCAGAAAATAGCAACTGGCTCTTTGGCATCTCGTTAATAGGTTAGTGCCGGAAAATGCATAAAACATGTAGATATCATCAATAATGTGGCATGGAACATAAGAAATTATCGATACGTCGGAGACGTATCAGCATCCCCAAGCTTAGTTCCTGCTCGTCCCGAGCAGGTAAACGATAACAAAGATAATTTCTGGAGTGACGTGCCATCATAACCTTGATCATACTATTGTAAGCATATGTAATGAATGCAGCGATCAAAACAATGGTAATGACATGAGTAAACAAATGAATCATAAAGCAAAGACTTTTCATGAATAGTACTTTCAAGACAAGCATCAATAAGTCTTGCATAAGAGTTAACTCATAAAGCAATAAATCAAAGTAAAGGTATTGAAGCAACACAAAGGAAGATTAAGTTTCAGCGGTTGCTTTCAACTTATAACATGTATATCTCATGGATATTGTCAATGTAAAGTAATATAACAAGTGCAATATGCAAGTATGTAGGAATCAATGCACAGTTCACACAAGTGTTTGCTTCTTGAGGTGGAGAGAGATAGGTGACCTGACTCAACATAAAATAAAAGAAAGGCCCTTCGCAGAGGGAAGCATTGATTGCTATATTTGTGCTAGAGCTTTGGTTTTGAAAACAAGAAACAATTTTGTCAACGGTAGTAATAAAGCATATGTGTTATGTAAATTATATCTTACAAGTTGCAAGCCTCATGCATAGTATAATAATAGTGCCCGCACCTTGTCCTAATTAGCTTGGATTACCGGGATTATCGCAATACACATGTTTTAACCAAGTGTCACAAAGGGGTACCTCTATGCCGCCTGTACAAATGTCTAAGGAGAAAGCTCGCATTTGGATTTCTCGCTTTTGATTATTCTCAACTTAGACATCCATACCGGGACAACATAGACAACGAGATAATGGACTCCTCTTTAATGCATAAGCATGTAGCAACAATTAATGTTCTCATATGAGATTGAGGATATATGTCCAAAACTGAAACTTCCACCATGATTCATGGCATTAGTTAGCGGCCCAATGTTCTTCTCTAACATTATGCATGCTCTAACCATTAAATGAGTGGTAAATCTCCCTTACTTCAGACAAGACGAACATGCATAGCAACTCACATGATATTCAACAAAGAGTAGTTGATGGTGTCCCCGGGAACATGGTTATCGCACAACAAGCAACTTAATAAGAGATAAAGTGCATAAGTACATATTCAATACCACAATAGTTTTTAAGCTATTTGTCCCATGAGCTATATATTGCAAAGGTAAAGAATGGAAATTTTAAAGGTAGCACTCAAGCAATTTACTTTGGAATGGCGGAGAAATACCATGTAGTAGGTAGGTATGGTGGACACAAATGGCATAGTGGTTGGCTCAAGGATTTTGGATGCATGAGAAGTATTCCCTCTCGATACAAGGTTTAGGCTAGCAAGGTTATTTGAAACAAACACAAGGATGAACCGGTGCAGCAAAACTCACATAAAAGACACATTGTAAACATTATAAGACTCTACACCGTCTTCCTTGTTGTTCAAACTCAATACTAGAAATTATCTAGACTTTAGAGAGACCAATTATGCAAACCAAATTTTAGCAAGCTCTATGTATTTCTTCATTAATGGGTGCAAAGTATATGATGCAAGAGCTTAAACATGAGCACAACAATTGCCAAGTATCAAATTATTCAAGACATTTTAGAACTACTACATGTGGCATTTCCCGATTCCAACCATATAACAATTTAACGAAGAAGATTCAACCTTCGCCATGAATACTATGAGTAAAGCCTAAGGACATATTTGTCCATATGCAACAGACGGAGCGTGTCTCTCTCCCACACAATGAATGCTAGGATCCATTTTATTCAAACAAAAACAAAAACAAAAACAAACAGACGCTCCAAGTAAAGCACATAAGATGTAATGGAATAAAAATATAGTTTCAGGGGAGGAACTCGATAATGTTGTCGATGAAGAAGGGGATGCCTTGGGCATCCCCAAGCTTAGACGCTTGAGTCTTCTTAAAATATGCATGGGTGAACCACCGGGGCATCCCCAAGCTTAGAGCTTTCACTCTCCTTGATCATATTGTATCATCTCCCTCTCTTGATCCTTGAAAACTTCCTCCACACCAAACTCAAAACAACTCATTAGAGGGTTAGTGAACAATTAAAATTTACATGTTCAGAGGTGACATAATTATTCTTAACACTTCTGGACATTGCACAAAGCTACTGGACATTAATGGAACAAAGAAATTCATCCATCATAGCAAAAGAGGCAATGCGAAATAAAAGGCAGAATCTGTCAAAACAGAACAGTCCGTAAAGATGGATTTTATTGAGGCACCAGACTTGCTCAAATGAAAATGCTCAAATTGAATGAAAGTTGCGTACATATCTGAGGATCACGCACGTAAATTGTCATAATTTTCTGAGCTACCTACAGAGAGGCAGGTCGAAATTCGTGACAGCAAAGAAATCTGTTTCTGCACAGTAATCCAAATCTAGTATGACCCTTACTATCAAAGACTTTACTTGGCACAACAATGCACAAAACTAAGATAAGGAGAGGTTGCTACAGTAGTAAACAACTTCCAAGACTCAAATATAAAATAGAGGTACTGTAGTAAAAACATGGGTTGTCTCCCATAAGCGCTTTTCTTTAACGCCTTTCAGCTAGGCGCAGAAAGTGTGTATCAAGTATTATCAAGAGACGAAGCATCAACATCATAACTTGTTATAATAATAGAATCAAAAGGTAACTTCATTCTCTTTCTAGGGAAGTGTTTCATACCTTTCTTGAGAGGAAATTGATATTTAATATTACCTTCCTTCATATCAATGATAGCTCCAACGAGTTCGAAGAAAAGGTCTTCCCAATATAATGGGACAAGATGCATTGCATTCAATATCCAAGACAACAAAATCAACGGGGACAAGGTTATTGTTAACGGTAATGCGAACATTATCAATTCTCCCTAAAGATTTCTTTATAGCATTATCAACAAGATTAACATCCAAATAACAATTTTTCAATGGTGGCAAGTCAAGCATATTATAGATTTTTTTAGGCATAACGGAAATACTTGCACCAAGATCACATAAAACATTACAATCAAAGTCATTGACCTTCATCTTAATGATGGGCTCCCAACCATCCTCTAGCTTCCTAGGAATAGAAGCTTCACGTTCTAGTTTCTCTTCTCTAGCTTTTATGAGAGCATTTGTAATATGTTTTGTGAAAGCCAAGTTTATAGCACTAGCATTAGGACTCTTAGCAAGTTTTTGTAAGAACTTTATAACTTCAGAGATGTGGCAATCATCAAAATCCAAACCATTATAATCTAAAGCAATGGGATCATCATCCCCAATGTTGGAAAAAATTTCAGCAGTTTTATCACAGGCAGTTTCAGCAGTTTTAGCAGTTTCCGGCAGTTTTGCAGGCTTTGCATTAGAAGTGGAAACATTGCCAACACCAATTATTTTACCATTATTAGTAGGAGGTGCAGAAACATGTGGAGCATTAGCATTGCTAGTGGTGGTAATAGTCCAAACTTTAGCTACATTATTCTCTTTAGCTAGTTTTTCATTTTCTTCTCTTTCCCACCTAGCATGCAATTCAGCCATTAATCTTATATTCTCATTAATTCTAACTTGGATGGCATTTGCTGTAGTAAAAATTTTATTTTCAATATCCTTATTAGGCATAACTTTCGATTTCAAAAGATCAACATCAAAGGCAAGACTATCAACCTTAGAAGCGAGAATATCAATTTTATTGAGCTTTTCCTCAACAGATTTGTTAAAAGCAGTTTGTGTACTAATAAATTCTTTAAGCATAGCTTCAAGTCCAGGGGGTGTGTTCCTATTATTGTTGTAAGAATTCCCATAAGAATTCCCATAACCGTTACCATTATTATAAGGATATGGCCTATAGTTGTTACTAGAATTGTTCCGATAAGCATTGTTGTTGAAATTATTATTTTTAATGAAATTTACATCAACATGTTCTTCTTGAGCAACTAATGAAGCTAACGGAACATTATTAGGATCAACATTAGTCCTATCATTCACAAGCATAGACATAATAGTATCAATCTTATCACTCAAGGAAGAGGTTTCTTCGACAGAATTTACCTTCTTACCTTGTGGAGCTCTTTCCGTGTGCCATTCAGAGTAATTGATCATCATATTATCAAGAAGCTTTGTTGCCTCACCAAGAGTGATGGACATAAAGGTACCTCCAGCAGCTGAATCCAATAGGTTCCGCGAAGAAAAGTTCAGTCCTGCATAAAAGGTTTGGATGATCATCCAAGTAGTCAGTCCATGGGTTGGGCAATTTTTAACCAAAGATTTCATTCTTTCCCAAGCTTGTGCAACATGCTCATTGTCCAATTGTTTAAAATTCATTATGCTACTCCTCAAAGATATAATTTTAGCAGGGGCATAATATCTACCAATAAAAGCATCCTTACATTTAGTCCATGAATCAATACTATTCTTAGGCAGAGATAGCAACCAATCTTTAGCTCTTCCTCTTAAAGAGAAAGGGAACAATTTTAATTTTATAATGTCACCATCTACATATTTATACTTTTGCATTTCACACAATTCAACAAAATTATTGAGATGGGCAGCAGCATCATCAGAACTAACACCAGAAAATTGCTCTCGCATAACAAGATTCAGTAAAGCGAGGTTTAATTTCAAAGAATTCTTCCGTAGTAGCAGGTGGAGCAATAGGTGTGCATAAGAAATCATTATTATTTGTGGTTGTGAAGTCACACAACTTAGTATTCTCAACAGTACCCATTTTAGCAGTAGTAAATAAAGCAAACTAAATAAAGTAAATGCAAGTAACTAATTTTTTTGTGTTTTTGTTATAGAGTGCAAGACAGTAAATAAAGTAAAGCTAGCAACTACTTTTTTTGTGTTTTGATATAATGCCGCAAACAAGAAAGTAAATAAAATAAAGCAAGACAAAAACAAAGTAAAGAGATTGGATTGTGGAGACTCCCCTTGCAGCGTGTCTTGATCTCCCCGGCAACGGCACCAGAAAAAGTGCTGCTGGCGTGCAGTTGACGTGGGAGTTAGAAATCTCTGTGGTGTAACTTTTCTTCAGGTCCCCGGCAACGGCGCCAGAAAAAGTGCTTGATACGCGTACAACACGCGTCCGTTGGGAACCCCAAGAGGAAGGTGTGATGCGTACAGCGGCAAGTTTTCCCTCAGTAAGAAACCAAGGTTTATCGAACCAGTAGGAGCCAAGAAGCACGTTGAAGGTTGATGGCGGCGGGATGTAGTGCGGCGCAACACCAGGGATTCCGGCGCCAACGTGGAACCTGCACAACACAACCAAAGTACTTTGCCCCAACGAAACAATGAGGTTGTCAATCTCACCGGCTTGCTGTAACAAAGGATTAGATGTATAGTGTGGATGATGATTGTTTGCAGAAAACAGTAGAACAAGTATTGTAGTAGATTGTATTCGATGTAAAAGAATGGACCGGGGTCCACAGTTCACTAGAGGTGTCTCTCCCATAAGATAAATAGCATGTTGGGTGAACAAATTACAGTTGGGCAATTGACAAATAGAGAGGGCATGACCATGCACATACATGATATGATGAGTATTGTGAGATTTAATTGGGCATTACGACAAAGTACATAGACCGCTATCCAGCATGCATCTATGCCTAAAAAGTCCACCTTCAGGTTATCATCCGAACCCCTTCCAGTATTAAGTTGCAAACAACAGACAATTGCATTAAGTATGGTGCGTAATGTAATCGATAACTACATCCTTGGACATAGCATCAATGTTTTATCCCTAGTGGCAACAGCACATCCACAACCTTAGAACTTTACGTCACTCGTCCCGCATTTAATGGAGGCATGAACCCACTATCGAGCATAAGTACTCCCTCTTGGAGTTAAGAGCAAAAACTTGGCCAGAGCCTCTACTAATAACGGAGAGCATGCAAGATCATAAACAACACATAGGTAATAGATTGATAATCAACATAACATAGTATTCTCTATCCATCGGATCCCAACAAACACAACATATAGCATTACCGATAGATGATCTTGATCATGTTAGGCAGCTCACAAGATCCGACAATGAAGCACATGAGGAGAAGACGACCATCTAGCTGCTGCTATGGACCCATAGTCCAGGGGTGAACTACTCACTCATCACTCCGGAGGCGACCATGGCGGTGAAGAGTCCTCCGGGAGATGATTCCCCTCTCCGGCAGGGTGCCGGAGGCGATCTCCTGAATCCCCCGAGATGGGATTGGCGGCGGCGGCGTCTCCGGAAGGTTTTCCGTATCGTGGCTCTCGGTGCTCGGGGGTTTCGCGACGAAGACTATATGTAGGCGGAAGGGCAAGTCAGGGGGCCACACGAGGGCCCCACACAACAGGCCGGCGCGGCCAAGGCCCAGGCCGCGGCACCCTAGTGTGGCGCCACCTCGTGGCCCCTCTTCGTCTCTCCCTCGGACTTCTGGAAGCTTCGTGCAAAAATAGGCCCCTGGGCGTTGATTTCGTCCAATTCCGAGAATATTTCCTTACTAGGATTTCTGAAACCAAAATCAGCAGAAAACAGCAACTAGCTCTTTGGCATCTCGTTAATAGGTTAGTGCCGGAAAATGCATAAATATGACATAAAGTATGCATAAAACATGTAGATATCACCAATAATGTGGCATGGAACATAAGAAATTATCGATACGTCGGAGACGTATCACACTCAAGTAATTTACTTTGGAATGGTGGAGAAATACCATGTAGTAGGTAGGTATGGTGGACACGAATGGCATAGTTATTGGCTCAAGGATTTGGATGCATGAGAAGAATTCCTCTCAATACAAGGCTAGGCTAGCAAGGTTGTTTGAAGCAAACTCAAGTATAAAAGGTGCAGCAAAGCTCACATATGAACATATTGTAACTATTATAAGACTTTGCATTGTCTTCTTGTTGATCAAACACCTCAACCAGAAAATATCTAGACTCTAGAGATCAATCATGCAAACCAAATTTTAATAAGCTCTATGTAGTTATTCATTAATGAGTACAAGGTACATGATGCAAGAGCTTAAACAAGATCTATATGAGCACAACAATTGCCAAGTATCACATTATTCAAGACATTAAACCATTTACCACATGCGGCATTTTCCGTTTCCAACCATATAGCAATGAATGAAGTAGTTCAAATTTCGCAATGAACATTAAAGATAAAGCTAAGAACATATGTGTTCATACGAAACAGCGGAGCGTGTCTCTCTCCCAAACAAAGAATGCTAGGATCCGAAATTATTCAAACAAAACAAAAATAAAAACAAACAGACGCTCCAAGTAAAGCACATAAGATGTGACAGAATAAAAATATAGTTTCACTAGAGAAACCTGATAAGTTGTCGATGAAGAAGGGATGCCTTGGGCATCCCCAAGCTTAGACGCTTGAGTCTTCTTAAAATATCCAGGGATAAACCATGGGGGCATCCCCAAGCTTTGACTTTTCACTCTTCTTGATCATATTGTATCATCCTCCTCTCTTGACCCTTGAAAACTTCCTCCACACCAAACTCGAAACAAACTCATTAGAGGGTCAGTGCATAATTCATGTATTCAGAGGTGACATAATCATTCTTAACACTTCTGGACATTGCACAAAGCTACTAAAAGTTAATGGACCAAAGAAATCCATCAAACATAGCAAAACAGGCAATGCGAAATAAAAGGCAGAATCTGTCAAAACAGAACAGTTCGTAAAGACGAATTTTAAAGTGGAACCAGACTTGCTCAGATGAAAATGCCCAAATTGAATGAAAGTTGCGTACATATCTGAGGATCACGCACGTAAATTGGCAGATTTTTTTGATTTTTCTACAGGGACTACTGCTCAAATTCGTGACAGAAAGAAATCTGTTCCTGCGCAGCAATCCAAATCTAGTATTGGCTTTTACTATCAAAGACTTTACTTGGCACAACAATGCAATAAAATAAAGATAAGAAGAGTTTGCTACAGTAGTAAACAACTTCCAAGACTCAAATATAAAATAAAGTGCAGAAGTAAAATAATGGGTTGTCTCCCATAAGCGCTTTTCTTTAACGCCTTTCACCTAGGCGCAGAAAGTGTGTATCAAGTAACATCAAGAGACGAAGCATCAACATTAATAGGTATCTTAGATGCTCCCCCATCCATAGTGGTGCTAAGGGCTTTTTCAATTTTAGGCCTATAATAGTTTTTTGGCTTAGGCACTTTACAGACATACATAAACTTTTGTTCCTTACCCACATAAGCTTTCTCCTTAAACTTAAGAGAAGAAAAAGTTGAACCCAAGGTTCCCATAGCTTCTTCAAGTTCACTAATCCTATGGGTCCGATTATCATGAGTAGCACAAGTTTCTAAAATAGCAATTCTCTCATTAATTCCACCTAGAGATTTATCAAGTTTATCAGTGCTATTAAGTAATATTCCCAATTTAGTCTCAATACTTGGAAGATCTTTCTCTATGGCCTCCAACTTTTTCATGACATCTTCAAGAGAGATTTTAATTTTAGCTTCATTAACAGGTGGTATTCCAACTAGACTCTCAATAATGCAACTAGCTTCTAAAGCAGGAGTGCCTAGGAAATTACCTCCCGCAAGAGTATCAAGAACATACCGATTCCAGCTAGAGATTCCAACATAAAAGTTCCTAAGTAGTATAATAGTGGAGTGTTTCTTAATGCACCTATGATGAGCATCACTAATTCTATACCAAGCATCTTTAAAACTTTCTCCCCCTTGTTGCTTAAAGGAACGAACTTCAACTTCCGGATTACTCATTTTTAGCAGTAGTAAATAAAGCAAACTAGATAAAGTAAATGCAAGTAACTAATTTTTTTGTGTTTTTGATATAGAGAGCAAGACAGTAAATAAAGTAAATCTAGCAACTAATTTTTTTGTGTTTTTGATATAAGAAGCAAACAAAGCAGTAAATAAAATAAAGCAAGACAAAAACAAAGTAAAGAGATTGGAAGTGGAAGACTCCCCTTGCAGCGTGTCTTGATCTCCCCGGCAACGGCGCCAGAAAAGTAGCTTGATGCGTGCAGTCAACACGTCCGTTGGGAACCCCAAGAGGAAGGTGCGATGCGTACAGTAGCAAGTTTTCCCTCAGAAAGAAACCAAGGTTTATCGAACCAGGAGGAGCCAAGAAGCACGTTGAAGGTTGATGGCGGAGGAGTGTAGTGCGGCGCAACACCGGGGATTCCGGCGCCAACGTGGAACCCGCACAACACAATCACGAGAACTTTGCCCCAACGTAACGGCGAGGTTGTCAATCTCACCGGCTTGCTCGTAAACAAAGGATTAGATGTATAGTGTGGATGATGATGTTTGTTTGCGAAGAACGAGTAAAGAACAATTGCGGTAGATTGTATTTCAGATGTAAAGAATAGGACCGGGGTCCACAGTTCACTAGTGGTGTCTCTCCCATAAGATAGCGGATGTTGGGTGAACAAATTACGATTGGGCAATTGACAAATAAAGAAGGCATAACAATGCACATACATATATCATGATGAGTACTATGAGATTTAATCGGGGCATTACGACAAAGTACATAGACCGCTATCCAGGCATGCATCTATGCCTAAAAAGTCCACCTTCGAGGTTATCATCCGAACCCCTCCGAGTATTAAGTTGTAAACAACGAGACAATTGCATTAAGTATGGTGCGTAATGTAATCAACACAAATATCTTTAGACAAAGCATCAATGTTTTATCCCTAGTGGCAACAGCACATCCACAACCTTAGAACTTTCTGTCACTGTCCCGGATTTAATGGAGGCATGAACCCACTATCGAGCATAAATACTCCCTCTTGGAGTCACAAGTATCAACTTGGCCAGAGCCTCTACTAGCAACGGAGAGCATGCAAGAACATAAATAACATATATGATAGATTGATAATCAACTTGACATAGTATTCAATATTCATCGGATCCCAACAAACACAACATGTAGGATTACAAATAGATGATCTTGATCATGATAGGCAGCTCACAAGATCTAACATGATAGCACAATGAGGAGAAGACAACCATCTAGCTACTGCTATGGACCCATAGTCCAGGGGTGAACTACTCACACATCGATCCGGAGGCGATCATGGCGATGAAGAGACCTCCGGGAGATGATTCCCCTCTCCGGCAGGGTGCCGGAGGCGATCTCCTGAATCCCCGAGATGGGATTGGCGGCGGCGGTATCTCTGGAAGGTTTTCCGTATCGTGGCTCTCGGTACTGGGGGTTTCGCGACGAAGACCTTAAGTAGGCGGAAGGGCAGAGTCGGGAGGGTCACGAGGGGCCCACACAACAGGCTGGCGCGGCCAAGGCCTGGGCCACGCCGCCCTATTGTCTGGCCACCTCGTGGCCCCACTTCGTCTCTCCCTCGGACTTCTGGAAGCTTCGTGCAAAAATAGGACCCTGGGCGTTGATTTCGTCCAATTCCGAGAATATTTCCTTACTAGGATTTCTGAAACCAAAAACAGCGAGAAAACAACAAGCGGCTCTTCGGCATCTCGTCAATAGGTTAGTGCCGGAAAATGCATAAATATGACATATAATGTGTATAAAACATGTGAGTATCATCATAAAAGTAGCATGGAACATAAGAAATTATAGATACGTTTGGGACGTATCAGCCACGAAGAGACGGAGAGGGGTATACTGCCAGTTAGATCAGCGGATCAACGGTTCGTGGAGTCGATTCGTGTGACAACGGCTCAAACAATCAGGATAAGTTTGGGCTTCTGAGAGCATTTGTGACAGACCTTGAGGGCAAAACTGAGTAGTACTAAGAATCCAAGGGCACATAATAGTAAATAGACTAAGGGATTCAAACAAAATAATTACAAAATGAAAAATGTGTGTTTTGTACAATATAATTCATATTGGGCTACATCAAATTATTTGCAATTCAAATATACATGAGTGTGACAATTATGGCATCATTTAGACAAACTATGTTTTTGGGGAAGATGTTTTGCAAAGGGGTTTGAGTGGAAAACCATGCATCTTCATAGCTACACTAGTGATTCCGAGAAGTGGCAATTTGTGGTAAAACTTGATTTATATATGTTTGTTAAGGTTTTCTAGGTGGCAGGTTGCGTACGAAGACTCCATGAGTAGGTGCCACTATGTTTTTATTTTTTTGGATTTTTTGCGCATGAAATGACTCAATTAGCTATGTTAATCTCATTTGTTGACTCTCTGTTGACCAACTACTTGAGGGTAAAACTGAGTATCATCGTTGCAATTGACTCCGTGTTTTTTGCACGATCTTTGGTGCTACGTGACAGGTGCAGAGCAGCGACGTCGACAGCGACGACGAGTCCTTCCACACCAAGACTCGCCATGTCCTCAGGAGGCTGCAGTCCAGCCATTACGATGGCCCCTTTGCTCGAGGCATTTACAAGTGCCCCTTCTGCAACAGGAAGCTCCGCGCCACCTACTTCAACTGCCTGGTGAACCATACTGAATCCATTGGCAGATGCGGCGCTAGAGTTGGAATGACCGTGAACGTGTATGCGTTCATGGCCAAACACTTAGCACTTGGGATTCACCTGCGCAACCTCCAAGCGAGTCACATGCGCTATCAATGTCTATGCACGCTTATATTCCTGTAGATAGTGTCGGGCGTCCAAGAGCAGAGGTTTGTAGAACAGCAGCAAGTTTCCCTTAAGTGAATCACCCAAGGTTTATCGAACTCAGGGAGGTAGAGGTCAAAGATATCCCTCTCAAGCAACCCTGCAATTAAGATAAAAGAAGTCTCTTGTGTCCTGATGTCTACGGGAGCTTCTATTCTTGTAGACAGTGTTGGGCCTCCAAGAGCAGAGGTTTGTAGAACAGCAGCAAGTTTCCCTTAAGTGAATCACCCAAGGTTTATCGAACTCAGGGAGGAAGAGGTCAAAGATATCCCTCTCATGCAACCCTGCAACCACAAAGCAAGAAGTCTCTTGTGTCCCCAACACACCTAAGAGGTGCACTAGTTCGGCGAAGAGATAGTGAAATACAGGTGGTATGAATAAGCAGTAGCAACGGCACCGGAAAAGTGCTTTTCCCAGGACAGTAAACAAGCAGTAGTAACGCAGCAGTAGTAACGCAGTAAAACAGTAAACAAACGGAGATTCGATGCTTGGAAGCAAGGCCCAGGGATCCTGCTTTCACTAGTGGACACTCTCAACAATAATCACATAATAGGATAGATAAATGCATACTCTACAATCTTGTTGGATGATGAACACATTGCGTAGGATTACACGAACCCTCAATGCCGGAGTTAACAAGCTCCACAATAATGCTCATATTTTAGTAACCTTTAGTGTAAGATAGATCAAAAGACTAAACCAAGTACTAACATAGCATGCACACTCGTCACCTTCATGCATATGTAGGAGGAATAGATCACATCAATATTATCATAGCAATAGTTAACTTCGCAATCTACAAGAGATCATGATCATAGCATAAACCAAGTACTAACACGGTACACACACTGTCACCTTTGCACACGTGCAGGAGGAATAAAACTACTTTAATAACATTGCTAGAGTAGCACATAGATAAATTGTGATACAAAACATATTGCAATCATAAAGAGATATAAATAAGCACCTCACTATGCCATTCAACAGTGAATAAGTATTCTGTGAAATATAGCCTAAGAGACCCACACGGTGCACACACTCGTCACCTTTACACACGTGGGACAAGGAGTCTCCGGAGATCACATAAGTAAAACTCACTTGACTAGCATAATGACATCTAGATTACAAGCATCATCATATGAATCTCAATCATGTAAGGCAGCTCATGAGATTATTGTATTGAAGCACATAGGAGAGAGATGAACCACATAGCTACCGGTACAGCCCCGAGCCTCGATGGAGAACTACTCCTCCTCATGGGAGCAGCAGCGGTGATGAAGATGGCGGTGGAGATGGCAGCGGCGTCGATGGAGAAGCCTTCCGGGGCACTTCCCCGCTCCGGCAGGGTGCCGGAACGAGACTCCCTGTCCCCCAGATCTTGGCTTCGCGATGGCGGCGGCTCTGGAAGGTTTTCCGTATCGTGGTTTTTTCGCCTCAGGGTTTTCGCGACGGAGGCTTTATATAGGCGAAGAGGCGGCGCAGGAGGGTCGAAGGGGTGGCCACACCATAGGGCGGCGCGGCCAGGGCCTGGGCCGCGCCGGCCTATGGTCTGGGTGGCCTGTGGCCCCCCTCTGGTCCTTCTCGGGTGTTCTGGATGCTTCCGGTGAAAATAGGAACCTCGGTCTTGATTTCGTCCGATTCCGAGAATATTTCGTTACTAGGATTTCTGAAACCAAAAACAGCGTGAAAACGGAGCTGGCACTTCGGCATCTTGTTAATAGGTTAGTTCCAGAAAATGCACGAATATGGCATAAAGTGTGCATAAAACATGTAGGTATCATCAATAATATGGCATAGAACATAAGAAATTATCGATATGTCGGAGACGTATCATGTCCCCAACACACCTAATACACTTGTCAGATGTATAGGTGCACTATTTCGGCGAAGAGATAGTGAAATACAAGTAATATGGATGATTATAAGTAGTAATTGCAATCTGAAATAAAAATGGCAGCAAGCGAACATGTAGCAGAACTTGTTGGAAACGGTGTTTCAATGCTTAGAAACAAGCCTAGGGATCATACTTTCACTAGTGGACACTCTCAACAATGATCACATAATTGAATAAATAAGTGCTACTCTCAAACACTCTCTTGTTGGATAACAAACACCATTCATTGTGTAGGGCTGCAAAAGCACACTTCAAACCGGAGTAAACAAGCTCCACAATGTCATAAAGGAATCACACACGATGCACACACTGTCACCATCACACCGTGGAGAGTGAATCCGGAGTTCATATTAAAGTAACCTCTAGAGTGCATAATAGACAAGAGTAACATCTACATATTCAACTAGATTACAAAGCTCATGATCACATAAAGATCACACCATGGGAGAGAGAGATGAACCACATAGCTACCGGTAGAGCCCTCAGCCTCGGGGGAGAACTACTCCCTCCTCATCATGGGAGACAACAACGGCGAATAAGATGGCGATGGAGTCGATGGAGATGGATTCCGGGGGCACTTCCCCGTCCCGGCGGCATGTCGGAACAGAGACTTTTGTCCCCCGAACTTGGCTTCGTGATGGCGGCGGCTACGTAACTTTTCGTGGAATATGACTGATATCCTTAGGGTTTTCGCATCTAGGAGAATATATAGGCGAAGAGGCAGTGTCGGGGGAGCCAGGGTTTTCGCATAAAGTAAAAGAAAGGCCCTTCGCATAGGGAAGCAGGGATTAAATCATGTGCTAGAGTTTTTCAAGTTTTGAAATCATATAGAGAGCATAAAAGTATAGTTTTGAGAGGTGTTTGTTGTTGTCAACGAATGATAGTGGGCACTCTAACCCCCTTGTCAAACAGACTTTCAAAGAGCGGCTCCCATGAAGGACGTTATCTCTACCAGCAAGGTAGATCATCCCTCTTCTCTTTTGTTTACACATGTACTTTAGTTTTATTTATGGATGACAGTCCTCCCAACCTTTTTCTTTCACAAGCCATGGCTAACCGAATCCTCGGGTGCCTTCCAACATTTCACATACCATGGAGGAGTGTCTATTTGCAAAATTAAGTTGCTTACTCGATGAATCAGGGCAAAACATGTGAAGAGAATTATTAATGAAAGTTAATTAATTGGGGCTGGGAACCCCGTTGCCAGCTCTTTTTGCAAAATTATTGGATAAGCGGATGTGCCACTAGTCCATTGGTGAAAGTCTGCCCAACAAGATTGAAAGATAAAACACCACATACTTCCTCATGAGCTATAAAACATTGACACAAATAAGAGATAATAACTTTTGAATTGTTTAAAGGTAGCACATGAAGTATTTACTTGGAATGGCAGAAAAATACCACATAGTAGGTAGTTATGGTGGACACACATGGCATAGGTTTTGGCTCAAGGTTTTGGATGCACGAGAAGCATTCCCTCTCAGTACAAGGCTTTGGCTAGCAAGGTTATTTGAAGCAAAAACAAGTATGAACCGGTACAGCAAAACTTACATAAGAACATATTGCAAGCATTATAAGACTCTACACTGTCTTCCTTGTTGCTCAAACACTTTTACCAGCAAATATCTAGACTTTAGAGAGACCAATTATGCAAACCAAATTTCAACAAGCTCTATGGTAGTTCGCCACTAATAGGCTTAAACTACATGATGCAAGAGCTTAAACATGATCTACTTGAGAGCTCAAAACAATTGCCAAGTATCAAATTATTCAAGACAATATACCAACTACCACATGAAGCATTTTCTGTTTCCAACCAAATAGCAAGAAACTCTCAAAACTAATATAAGTGAAGTAAGAGAGTACTTTCTACAAAATAACTAATAGCTCTGAACAAGAGATACATGAAAACCAAGAGCTAGAAGCTACACAGTGTGAAAACTGAATACTCAACAAATATAAGTGAAGAATAGGAGTATTCAAATGAAAAAGCGGAGCGTGTCTCTCTCCCAGACAAGATAGATAGGATCCAATTTATTCATAGAACTAAGATAACAAAACTAAAATAAAAGCACACAGACGCTCCAAGTAAAGCACATAAGATGTGACGGAATTAAAATATAGTTTCACTAGAGGTGACCTGATAAGTTATTGATGAAAAAGGGGATGCCTTGGGCATCCCCAAGCTTAGACGCTTGAGTCTTCTCGAAATATGAAGGGATGAACCACAGGGGCATCCCCAAGCTTAGACTTTTCACTCTTCTTCCTCCTCTGTTGATCCTTGAAAACTTCCTTCACACCAAACTCAAAGCAATCTCATTAGAGGGTTAGTGCATAATCAAAAATTCACATGTTCAGCAAGGACACAATCATTCCCAACACTTCTGGACATTACCCAAGGTTACTGAAATTTAATGGAGCAAAGAAACCCACTCAAACACAGTAAAAGAGGCAATGCGAAATAAAAGGTAGAATCTGTCGAAACAGAACAGTCCGTAAAGACGAATTTTTTCGAGGCACTTAACATGCTCTTATGGAAAAGCTCCAGTTGAATGAAAGTTGCGTACATATCTGAGGATTACTCATGAGTTTTTTCAAGATTTTTAGATTTTTCTACAGAGAGAACAACTCAAATTCGTGACAGCTAAAAATCTGTTTCTACACAGAAATCCAAATCTAGTATCAACTTTCTATCAAAGACTTTACTTGGCACAAAAACGAAATAAACATGATAAGGAGAGGTTGCTACAGTAGTAACAACTTTCAAGACACAACAAAACAGTAGCAAAATAAAAACATGGGTTATCTCCCAAGAAGTGCTTTCTTTATAGCCATTAAGATGGGCTCAGTAATTTTAATGATGCTCTCGCAAGAAATAAGAGTTGAAGCAAAAGAGAGCATCAAAAGCAAATAATAAACATTTTTAAGTCTAACCCACTTCATATGAAAAGGAATCTTGTAAATAAACAAGTCATGTAAGCATAATGCAATAAGCATAGAAAAACAAGACAAGCGCAACTTCAAGATTTTCAGCAAAAAGAGAGGTGTTTTAGTAACATGAAAATCCCTACAACCATATTGTCCTCTCTCATAAAGATTTTCAGTAGCATCATGAACAAACTCAACAATATAGCTATCACATGAAACATTCTTATCATGAGCTACATGCATAAAATTATTACTCTCCACATAAGCATAGTCATTACTATTAATTGTAGTGGGAGCAAATTCAATAAAATATCTATCATTATTATTCTCATCACCTTAATCATCATATATAGGAGGCATATTGTAATCATAATTAATTTTCTCCTCAATAGTAGGAGGACTGAAAATATGATAGTCATCATTGTAATCATCATATATAGGAGGTAAAGTATCATCAAAGTAAATTTTCTCCTTCATGCTTGGGGGACTAAAAATATCATGCTCATCAAAACCAGCTTCCCCAAGCTTATAATTTTCCATAGCATTAGCAACAATGGTGTTCAAAGCATTTATACTAATTACATTGCCATTAGCATGCATATAAAGTTCCATAGGTTTTTTAATTTTCTCTTCAAACACCTCATGTCCTAACTCAAGATAAATACTATAAAGATCTCTAATATTTTTGTTGTTTTCCATTAAGCCTAACTAGTGAAATAAAAACAAGAAACAAAAAGATATAATTATAGAATCTAAAGGAAATAGCTTCGAGCACTCACACACCGGCAACAGTGCTAGGAAATAGCTTAGTGTCGGAGGATGTGAATACATTTTACCTTACCTCCCCGGCAACGGCGCCAGAAAATAGCTTGATGTCTACGCACGCTTCTATTCCTGTAGACAGTGTTGGACCTCCAAGAACAGAGGTTTGTAGAACAACAGCAAGTTTCCCTTAAGTGAATCACCCAAGGTTTATCGAATTCAGGGAGGTAGAGGTCAAAGATATCCCTCTCAAGCAACCCTGCAATTAAGATACAAGAAGTCTCTTGTGTCCCCAACACACCTAATACACTTGTCAGATGTATAGGTGCACTAGTTCGGCGAAGAGATAGTGAAATACAAGTAATATAGATGATTATAAGTAGTAATTGCAACCTGAAATAAAAATGGCAGCAAGCGAACATGTAACAGAACTTGTTGGAAACGGTGTTTCAATGCTTAGAAACAAGGCTTAGGGATCATACTTTCACTAGTGGACACTCTCAACAATGATCACATAATTGAATAAATAAATGCTACTCTCAAACACTCTCTTGTTGGATAACAAACACCATTCATTGTGTAGGGCTGCAAAAGCACACCTCAAACCGGAGTAAACAAGCTCCACAATGTCATAAAGGAATCATACACGATGCGCACACTGTCACCATCACACCGTGGAGAGTGAATCCGGAGTTCATATTAAAGTAACCTCTAGAGTGCATAATAGACAAGAGTAACATCTACATATTCAACTAGATTACAAAGCTCATGATCACATAAAGATCACACCATGGGAGAGAGAGATGAACCACATAGCTACCGGTAGAGCCCTCAGCCTCGGGGGAGAACTACTCCCTCCTCATCATGGGAAACAGCAACGGCGATGAAGATGGCGATGGAGTCGATGGAGATGGATTTCGGGGGCACTTCCCCGTCCCGGCGGCGTGCCGGAACAGAGACTTCTGTCCCCCGAACTTGGCTTCGCGATGGCGGCGGCTACGTAACTTTTCGTGGAATATGACTGATATCCTTAGGGTTTTCGCATCTGGGAGAATATATAGGCGAAGAGGCAGCGTCGGGGGAGCTAGGGGGTGTGCTCCCCACACCTGGGCGCGCCTGGAGGTGGGGCCGCGCCGCCCTATGGGGTGGCCCCCTGCTGGCCGTCTCCGACTCTTCTTCGATGTTCCGGAACCCTCCGTGGAAAATAGGACCGTGGGCTTTTGTTTCGTCCAATTCCGAGAATATTTCCTATGTGTTGCGGTCAGAAACCCACCGGCGGGCAGCGACTGGCAACACCGTAGAGCCGGGAACAACTAGGGCTGCGGCTGGCCCCAGTCCCTCAGAGCGACGGCCCGCAAAGCCTTCTGGTCGCACGTCCGATGCTTGTCGCAAGGGCGTGCCACCTGACCTATACCTGGTCGGAAGGTGTTGGATGATGCCTCGCTTAGTTTCTCGCATGGCATACACGTAAACATTAAATACGAGCCTCGATCGGCTCTCGGGTTGTCTCGTGAATCGGCTCAAAGAGCCGATTCACCCATGATTCGTACGAGGTGTACGAATATATGGTGGTCCTGCTTGATCAAGATAAAGCTAATGCGATCTACGACGATTTAGGGTTTTCACCGCATAATCGGATCATCCTACTCACGATTGGGCCTCGCGCTCGCGTACGGTGAACGTAAGCCGATCCTAGACAGGGCCTAAAAACCAACACGAGGTTGATCCCCGGAACATCCTGTCTAGGGCTAGCAAACTCCACCCTACACGCCGCTGGATCCTCCAACCCTTTGTAGGGCCTAACTATTGCGGATATTAAACTAATCCTTGCAGAACAAGGAGTAAACGTAACGGATCGGATCTACTAAACGATGATCAAGCGGGGTGCCGCCCCTACACCTGAGATAGGTGTAAGGGCGGCTAGATGTATAAGGGTTGCACTACGACAGCATATGATACGAAGAACAATGCTAACCCTAACACATCTAAGATAACTACGTTGCTCGCCATCAAAAGGGCTTCAGCACGAGCAACGCATGAACAACGTGAATAAGCTTATGCTGCCTAGATCGCAAGATGCGATCTAGGCAGCATGATGCTTACCGGAAGAAACCCTCGAGACGAAGGAGTTGGCGATGCGCCGAGATTTGTTTGTGTTGAACGTTGGTTGTTGTTTATTCCATAAACCCTAGATACATATTTATAGTCCAGGAGACTTTCTAACTCAAGCGTGCACCTAACCGTGCACGGGTAAAACTCTAACTCCTAACCGACACGTAATCTAATATGTTACAGATACAAGGGCAAACTAGCCCAAACTTTGCATATAAGGCCGATTCACGTATTTCTTCCGTTTATAATCTTCAAACCCATCTTGATCGCGGCCCACCTCTGACTCGGTCAAATTCTGGTGATAACACATGCCCCCCTGGTTTTGGAAATGACATTTCCAAAATCATTATGCTTTCTTTCGTCGGGTCATGTCGTGGCAGAGCAGGACTGCCGCAGAATCTTCCATCATCTCGCCTCGCCTCCTTGGCTTCTCTGCAAAATCCTGACAGCCTCAGCATCACTCCCTCGGAAACTGCAATAGCATTAAGTTTCCACCAGGCTCCTCCTTTATTTAACCGTGCCGACTAATTAGCCCTCTTCATCCTCTTCCTCTGTTCTAGCTATCGGCACCAAAAAACCCTCTTCCCTGTAGCAATGTCTTTCTCTTCCTCTTCCCCCTCAGGCCTCCCCCTCCAACCGTCGCCGAAGAACAAGAATGAGGACGACCTCCACTCCGGGGCGAACCCCATCTCCTCCGACAAGGAGGAGAAAGAAGGAGAAGCAGTAGAGAAGACTAAGGCCTCCCCCTCCACCAAGCTCCCTCCGAAGAAGCGCTCCCGCATGTGGGCGGACAGCGAGGACGAAGATGATGACGAGGAAGGAGAAGAGGAGGAGGAGGAAGATGATTCCTCCTCTTCCGCTGGGTACCCGCCGACGAAACGCTTCCGCTCTTGGGCGGACAGCGAGGATGATGATGATGACGAGGAAGACGAAGCTCCGTCCAAAGGCTGGGGCAGCAGCGACGAGGAGCTTCCTGGGAGCAGCGCCGACGACATCGACGACGGCGATGATGAGGACAGCGACGACTAGTAGAGTAGGACTAGTAGTAGCAGTGCACTAGGCACCAGATCCCTCTTTTGAGAGCCATCGGCTCTTTCTTGTAAAGCTGCTCCTTTGAACTAATGAAAATTGTTCTCCTGATTTATCTTTCAATTAGTTCAATTTCGATCCTTCAGCTCGCCACACCAAGGCCGATAGCAACGTATCAGACCCCTCCTCTTTTTAGACGCCCATGAAGCCGGACTCAGATATCGATTAGACCGTCAGTCAAGCACTTCTCAAATTCAGACTGTGATTTGATACTCCGCAAATCTATAGCCGATGACTGTTCATCGGCTATTTTGAGAATCCAGTCTTCCTCCCCTTCTTGTAGCAACAGGATGGTCCAAACCCTGTAGAAGATGACGGCCTCATTTTCCAGCTCCCCTCCGTAGCCTTAGCAGTCTTCCTCTGCAAGCAGCTCAGCGTTTTCGGAGAAGGCCGCGATGCAGGGTCAGCCGATGCAACTCCAATCGGCTCGCCAGAAAATAGAGCATCCACCAAATTAGCTGCCCCCCGAGCCTTAATCAAGGCGAGAACATCAGCGCGGATGCACAGATCTAACAGGAAAGGCTTTGACTTCAAGTAGTCTGGTAATCTGAGACAGCCACCGGGAAGAGCCAGCCAAACTTGCCCCATTGATCAGCTTTCTTCCATTGAACGCCGGTGTCTTGCATGTCACATTGATGCTACCGCTGAACTGTCGCAAAGGATTGTCGGCTTTTTTTGGCGCAAATCTGAGCCTTGTGGGTCTCGTGTAATTCTAGAGTCGATGGCGGCGGCATCGGCTTTGTATCCTTAAGTCGACGTCTGCGCATCGGCTGTGCTAAAAAAATTTGAATTTTTTACGGCCGATTTATGTATCGGCCCCCATTCTTCAATACCCATCATCAAAGGATATCTTAGGCTGCTGGGAATTTGTAAGACGCTTTCCTCGTGTTTTATCCACCTGGATGCCCCCCCGAGCCGATTCTTTCAAGGGATTTGATGGTATCGGCTCTGTTGGATCAAATATTGAACCCAGGCAGAATGGATGGTGAGGATAATTTTGGCCGATTGCTGGAATCGGCCTCCACGTTGCTTGTTCGATGAAGGTTTTGTAATATTCCTCCACAAAATTTTTTTGGGGCCGATCACAAGGATCAGCCTCGCCACGTTTGCTCATTGATTTGCTCCAGCTACATGGTTAGGCCAGTGGACACGACCCGCCTAACTTCATCCTCTGTCATGTCGATGCGCTCGCCGTCGTCCACCTTGAGTGCATCGTTTAATCCTCGAGCGAGTAAACTCCGTTGGGAGGATGAGCACCATGTTTGTGCCGGCCGATGTCTCATCATCGGCTTTCCTTTGTCTGGGGCGCCACTCTTTTCTTTGTGGCCGACCTTCTTCGTCCAGGGTTCGCTGAATTTTGGCGGCCAGATCAGGCCGTGCCTTCCTCAACGTGTGCAGGTATAACCTTTCAGCTTCTTCCAACCCACGCAGACGCTGAACCCTTCGCTTCTGGGAACGGTTGAGCCCATCAGGGCACCATCTTGGCCGATGATACTTGTCTTCTTCATCATCGTCCTCTAGTTCCTCGAGATCTTCCACCCAAGCGAACTCAGCATGCTTGTTCCGAGGCGGGAGAGGCCCTAGGCGTTTGAACACAGACACGTTAGCTGCATCCTTCTTCTTCTGTTTGCATTCCGGGCAGTTGCCGATTGTTGGCAATCGGCTCATTCCTGAATCCCAGCGAGTTGTCCGAAGAAGGGCAGTCCCAGTGCCTATCCTCGTCGTCTTGTTCCCTGGACCTTTCCTTGGCGTGGCGCTCATATCGCTCCTCGTCGTGATCATGCCGACGACGTCTCCTGTCGTCCCTAGCCAGACGATCTTTTTCATCATCGTCGTTGTGTCGCCGGCGTTGGTCGTATTGACCCACATACTTGTTGAGGAGGTGATCGGAGAGAGGTCGTTGATATCTTATGTTCTTCACTTCTCCTCTCGTGACGTAGCGCTTGCCGTCGTGGCGGAGCCGATCGCGTGGAGCGGCTTCCTCTGTGTCTTTGCTATGAGAGCAGCTGCCCTCATCTCCGTCCTTACCGAGTGGTGCCCGGGTCCCACCATGTTGATATTGCACGATAAATCTGGCTGGCACTCTCCATGGTAAGTGTACTCCACCATGTTAATGGCGGGGAAGGGGTGTGTGTCGACCTTCATGGCGTACTGGTTGAAAATTAATCGCCCTTTCTCTATCTCCATTTGGATCTGCTGACGCCAGACCCTGCAGTCGTTAGTGGTGTGGGTGAACGTGTTATGCCACTTGCAGTATGGCTTTCCGTTCAGCTCCTGCACCGTAGGGATCTTGTGGCCTTCGGGTACCTTTATATGCTTCTCCGTGAGTAAGAGATCGAAAATCTGCTCAGCTTTGGTCACGTCGAAGTCGAACCCTTTTGGAGGGCCTTGTGGCTTAACCCATTTGCAGGACACGGGGCCTGCCGCTCGAGTCCATTCATCCACTGCTACCTCTCGATCTCCTGCAGCACCTTCATCCTCGTCGTGATCAACCAGGGCCACCGCACGCTTGAATTTGTCCTGGTAAACATCTGGGTGGCGCTGTTCATATGCCGGCAGCTCTCGCACCATGTGCGCCAACGAAGGGTAGTCTCGCTTGGGAGGCCACGTCCTTGATCGATGATGAGAGACCCACCACCGCCAACTCGACTGCTTCTTTTTCACTTACGTGAACCGAATAGCATCGGTTCCTCACGGTCCTGAAGCGCTGGACGTATTCTGACACTGTTTCCCCGCGCTTCTGTCGTACTTGTGCTAGATCGGCAATGCCAGCCTCGGAAGCCTTTGAGTGATACTGCTCATGGAATTGCTCCTCCAATTACTTCCAAGTCCGGATTGAGTTCGGTGGCAGCGACGTGTACCACCCGAAAGCCGATCCTGTGAGGGACTGTGCGAAGAACCTCACACGCAGCTCGTCTGATGCTGAGATCGTGCCCAGTTGTGCCAAATATCGGCTCACATGCTCGATGGAGCTGGAACCATCTGATCCACTAAACTTGGTGAAGTCAGGGAGCCGATATTTGGGTGGTAGCGGGATCAATTCGTACTCGTTAGGGTACGGCTTGGTATAGCCGAACGTCTTCCTTTTCGGCATCATGCCGAACTGGTCTTTCAGAATTGTACAAATCTGATCCGCGGTGATGGCTGAAGGTGTCGAACCCTGAAGATTCACCGGGGTGGCATACTTAGCCAGCCATGCTTGCTTTTCCGGTTCTGAGCCAACTGCAGGAGCTGGGCTCTGGAGGTTTGTCGGAGTGGCGTACTTAGCTAACCACGTTTGCTTCTCAAGATCTGCTCCCGACGTTCCTCCCGCTGTTCCAGAGGCCCCTGCTGTTGCAGCCTGGTTCGAGAGTGCCCAGGTACTGCCGTCTGGTACGTATGCGCACGCGTATCCGTGCGGGATCTCCTTGGGCGCCTCAGGTAGGAATTGGTAGTCACTAGGATCACCACCAATCTTGTAGACGACGTATGCCGATGAGCTCGGCACTTCTGGTGCCGCCCATGCGAACGGCAGCGGCGGATGGGACTGGAGTTGCATCTCTCCTTTGTAAGTCCCCAGAGCTGGTCCCGACGGAGAAAACCGATGGCTCATGATTTCCTGGATCACGCGCAGAGCGACACGCTCCAAAGTGTTCACCGAGGCTCTCGAGTGGCGGTGCAGCGAATGAGCCACCATGTAGTTGATCTCCGACGCAGCCGACCTGGTTCGTTCTTCCGACGGGCGGATAGGTCCACTCCATCGAGTGCGCCTTCGGGTGAGAACCCCTTCCACCTGACGCCGTGGGAGCGGGTTCTGTGGAAAGAGCCGATGAGTTCGGCTTCGAGGACTGCCTTGATCTCGTCATGCTTCTTCTTGAGCTCGTCAGTCAGATCCTCGTACTTGACCGGAGTGTTTTCCGCCATCTCGGATGTAGATGGCGATGCGGTGGATGTCGAAGGTGGTCCCGCCGGGCGTGCCAGAATGTGTTGCGGTCAGAAACCCACCGGCGGGCAGCGACTGGCAACACCGTAGAGCCGGGAACAACTAGGGCTGCGGCTGGCCCCAGTCCCTCAGAGCGACGGCCCGCAAAGCCTTCTGGTCGCACGTCCGATGCTGTCGCAAGGGCGTGCCACCTGACCTATACCTGGTCAGGAAGGTGTTGGATGATGCCTCGCTTAGTTTCCTGCATGGCATACACGTAAACATTAAATACGAGCCTCGATCGGCTCTCAGGTTGTCCTGTGAATCGGCTCAAAGAGCCGATTCACCCATGATTCGTACGAGGTGTACGAATATATGGTGGTCCTGCTTGATCAAGATAAAGCTAATGCGATCTACGACGATTTAGGGTTTTCACCGCATAATCGGATCATCCTACTCACGATTGGGCCTCGCGCTCGCGTACGGTGAACGTAAGCCGATCCTAGACAGGGCCTAAAAACCAACACGAGGTTGATCCCCGGAACATCCTGTCTAGGGCTAGCAAACTCCACCCTACACGCCGCTGGATCCTCCAACCCTTTGTAGGGCCTAACTATTGCAGATATTAAACTAATCCTTGCAGAACAAGGAGCAAACGTAACGGATCGGATCTACTAAACGATGATCAAGCGGGGTGCCGCCCCTACACCTGAGATAGGTGTAAGGGCGGCTAGATGTATAAGGGTTGCACTACGACAGCATATGATACGAAGAACAATGCTAACCCTAACACATCTAAGATAACTACGTTGCTCGCCATCAAAAGGGCTTCAGCGACGAGCAACGCATGAACAACGTGAATAAGCTTATGCTGCCTAGATCGCAAGATGCGATCTAGGCAGCATGATGCTTACCGGAAGAAACCCTCGAGACGAAGGAGTTGGCGATGCGCCGAGATTTGTTTGTGTTGAACGTTGGTTGTTGTTTATTCCATAAACCCTAGATACATATTTATAGTCCAGGAGACTTTCTAACTCAAGCGTGCACCTAACCGTGTACGGGTAAAACTCTAACTCCTAACCGACACGTAATCTAATATGTTACAGATACAAGGGCAAACTAGCCCAAACTTTGCATATAAGGCCGATTCACGTATTTCTTCCGTTTATAATCTTCAAACCCATCTTGATCGCGGCCCACCTCTGACTCGGTCAAATTCTGGTGATAACAGTAGGATTTCTGAAACCAAAAACAGCAGAAAACAGGAACTGGCGCTTCAGCATCTTGTTAATAGGTTAGTACCGGAAAATGCATAAAAATGATATAAAGTATGAATAAAACATGTATGTATTGTCATAAAACTAGCATGGAACATAAGATATTATAGATACGTTGGAGACGTATCAACCGTGAACGTGTATGCGTTCGTGGACAAACACTTAGCACTTAGGATTCACCTGCGCAACCTCCAAGCGAGTCACAGGCGCTACCTGGAGGCGTTGAACGTGCCTACTGCACTCTCTGTATGTGACTGCTCTATCTGTAGAGCAGCTTAAATTCATGTAAATGTAGCTTATGTTGTATCTATCGGTACTACTGTTGGATCTGTCGTGAATATATCTATGCTATGTTGGCTGCTGTATGTAGCTTATCCTATATTTTTTCTGGATTTGTGCCCTAGATTTCTTACCTGATTGGATAAAAATGAAGGCATAAAGAAATAAATGGCGTTAAAAAACAGAAGGAGAAACTGCTATAGATTTGCTACCAATTTGGGCTATCAAGAATGAATGAGATCGAGCGAGAGAGAGGAAAAAGGTACATTAAAAACTGCTAATCTGGGCGAAAGAGACAGAAACCACTCATGCCCACGTCCCGGACCCACACGGCTCCACACGCTACGGCCCCACACGCTACGGCCACCGCTCCGCTCGTAAGACCAAACACGGTCTCATCATGTCCCACGCGGTCCCTTCCTACCAGCCCCACACGACGCGGCCCCACTCGTCAGCACGGAACGGTCAACTTAACGAGATTCCTTCCGTCCGAGCTTCTTCTGCGGGTTTCAGACAAGGGCTTGGGGAAAACTGAGGAAAAACTAAGGAGCTGGGGAAAACTGAGTACAACTGAGGACCCGAGGGCACGAAAATAGAAATCCCTAAATTGTATATGTGCCACTTAGCTAGCAAGCCCGTGGATATTGAAATTCCACAAGCAGTGATCCCTGATACTGTATTTGAACCATTCTCCGAATTCCTTATGATATACCGTGAATTCAACTCCGGGATATATGGTCAGCGCTATCTATACGGCCATTGACTACATTTGTTGCTTAAACCTAATGGTTCTGGCTGTACAACGGAACCTCTACCATAGGGTTTCACCCTCAACCATGGTTCCATTGCACACTAAATAGAGTACCCTCAATTTATAATTTACAAAATAGTTCTTCTTTTGAATGCAGATGAGGGTTTTGGAAAACTTTATAAGCTTTACTTACGCAATGGAAGATGAGCTTGCTTGTTGATTTTGAATTACCACAATTCGTAGATCGAAGTGACCATGTACCTTGGGCTCTGAAAATCGCATCATTGTATGAAAAGGACAATGTTTAAGATCCAAATCATGCTATGGTGCATACGTTGGGATGCTTTACTATTTAATGTTTTGTATCCCTCCGCTTTAGTGATATGTTGTTAGGGTTTAGGTTAAATATTTTCCAATGCTTGCCTTATGATGAAGTGGTGAATTTTATTTGATAAATGCTTTACTTTTATCATTGATGGCTATAAAATAATGAATCTTCTTTCCTACGAGGTTTTAGTTCAATATTTAAAGATTTCTTCAATCATATTAAAAGGTTTATTGAAGTGTACTTTTAGGTTTCATTTGAATTGTAATTTAGAATTTTCATATATCTACTTATTATCTATTATATACTAAAAGCAAAATAAGAGGATTTTTCGAGACACCAGGTTAATCCACATATGCTTGAAAAATATAAACCGATGATTTTTATCTCAACGTCTAAGATTAAGAGATAATAAGTGTTACGTACAACAATTTATGTGTACAAAACTAAACATATGACACGTAAGTGCCATATATGGAAACAAGTGTTCTCATATAATAGACATGCCCATTGTATTTCAAAAAGCAAATCGATACCTTTTTCCTTACCTCTTTCCTCTCCAGCACGCAAGAATATCTCAAGTTCCAACCAATCCCAATATTTCCTTTCATTGCGTTGCCTTTCTTCCTTTCCTTTGTTAATCGACCAGTCCAGATTTTTTTTCTTCTTTGCACGTGCCTACCCAATGGGACGGAAAGAAATAAGGAAATCTAAATATCCGCTCGCTAGCCCCAAACTAACAGAAAGAAATCAGAGAATCCGATCGCTAGCCAACGGAGTCTATTCCGTAAGGGAAAAAAAGGCTACCTTGGTAAAAAGCTGAGTCCGTGCAGAGAAAAAAAAAATGGTACATGGCAAGAAAACTAGCTAGAACGCTCAAACATGATTTCGGCAATCTTTTTGCTATGCTTTAAAACTGCTATATACTACCTCCATTCAGAAATAATTTTGATGGATTTGTCTAGATTCATATGTCTCTATACTAAAACGTGTCTACATATATACGTATCTATCTATTATACACTAAAAGCAATATAAAGTTATGTTTCGAGATACCAGGTTGATCCACATATGTTAGAAAAATATAAGCCGATGATTTTAATCCTGATACCTTAGATTAGAAGATAATAAGTGTTACGTACAATAATATACGTGTACAAAAGTAAACTTATGGCATGTAAAAATCATATGGATCCACACATTATTTTCTTACCTGGTCCACACGTGTTCATATCTCAAAGAAAAAGAAATAAGAGTCCAAGAAAAAAAATGTACATGACTAACATGTTTTATGGTTATAAACATCGTGTAGGAGTAGGAAACGATAGAAAAAATTCACGTGAAAACAGGAAGCAATTTGCTTCCGTGTCAAAGTAAAGGAAGTGATAGGTACGTGATGTGCATGTATATCACATAAAAAAGGAGTCCTACGGCTCTACATCAGATATGGATTAGAAAAATATAAAAAAAATCTAAAGGAACCAGATATTTGTTTGTGTCAGCACATGGTAAACTACAGATAGAATATACATAAGCAACATTAAATTATTTAAGCATATAACTTATTCAACTACAAAAATAGTGAGACATATCAAGTGTGCCTAAATTTTTTGATCACTCTCTTCATGCGTGCATGTAATTTTAAATGGACCCGAGAAAAAAAAAGAATTGCATAAAAAAAGCAAATACCCAAACTCAATGGGATATGTACGTGAGAAAAAGACTAGCCTAAAAAATATAGGAACGACTAAGGAGTTTGTTCATGTCATGACGTACTAAATTTAGCTTTTAAAATTCTAGATTATTATAATAAGGTTCGCAGAATTCCGTCTAGCCATGATAAACATAAGTTCCACGAAAATATTATTCTCCATTATTTGTAAACTGTAAGATGTGAAAAGACCAACTTTCAGCTAGAACTCATGCACATGATCCCATAAAATAAAGATCACTAGGAATGTTTCCACGGCTTTTAACCCGATGAATGTTCATGACTACGATTATAGTCGAAAAATAGACAGTTGAAAAAAACAGTTGGATATAGAAACTCCCGGAAGCAACGCCATTGCAGAACTATAGTACAATGGTGTGAAAAAATGTAATTATATACTTATTGTTATTTTTGCGTAATACTTCAAATTGTTATTTCTTATGAACTATTTGATGAGTAATTTGTTTTGTAATAGTTTATAAGAAGTTTTCTCTAGATTTATTGAAGTCACACATATGTGCCAATTATTCCAACACAGAGCGAAGCTAACATAAGATTAAGGGATATATGGCATGTCCATTGATCGTTGAGCAAAGAGTACATAGCAACTAAAAATAATTTATTTGGGTAAAATTCATTTAACACTGGGTTTGGTAGTTTTATTTATTGTACAACTTTACTTCTATAAAGTTACAATGTATAAATATTATAGAAAAATGAATAGTTAGAAGTGAATAGTCTTTTAAGATGTTGCCCTCGCATTTGCGAGGGCCACCTTGCTAGTTATATGAATTTCATTTTGGGATTTTCATATTTATTTTATTAGGGTTTTAGTGTCATTTGAATATCACTCAAAGTTAGTTTTCAAATTTTTAAGTTGGTTTTGAATTTGGATTCGCATCACTTCGTTTTAGGTATTTGAATATTGCTAGCGTGCACTCGTAGTACACAGACATGCTGTTGGGAACCCCAAGAGGAAGGTGTGAAGAGCACAATATCAAGTTCTTCCTCAATACGAAACCAGAGTTTAATCGACCAGTAGGAGAAAGGCGTGACTTCTGAAGGTGTTGCTTGCTGACTAGTGGCAGGGCGCACTACCGGCGTCAGCAACAACATGGAACCTGCACACAACACAACCCAAATACTTTGCCCAACTTACAGTGAGGTTGTTAATCTCACCGGTTTGCTGACACAAAGGATTAGACGTATCGAATGGAAGAAGATGCTTGCAGAAAGTAAACATAACAGGATTGCTATTGAATTTATCAGTAAAGGAAATAGGACCGGGTTCCACAGTTCACTAGAGATGTCTCTCCATAAAGAAATAGCATTTTGGGTAAATATATTACAGCTGGGTAATTGACAGAATATCGATCGATACATAACAAGATGATTACTATGATAATTTGGTATTGGAAATTACAACATAATACATAGACGGTAATCCAACTGCGTCTATGACTAATAATCCACCTTCAGATTAGCGTCCGCACCACTTCCAGTATAAAGTTACAAGCAACAGACTATAAGCAATGTGTGTAAAGTAAACAATAGAGTTACCCTCGGATAAAACATTGTTGGGTTATCCCTAGTAACAACAGCACATCTACAACCTTAGAAGTTATAAAGTCACTCTCCCAGGAAACTAGAGGCAGGAACCTACTATCGAGCATAAATACCCCCTCTTGGAGTCACAAGTATCCACTTGGCCAGAGTTCCTACTAGCAACGGAGAGCATGCAAGATCACAAATAACATATGACATGAATATATAATCAATCTTAACATAGTATTCAACATTCATCGGATCCCAGCAAACCAAACATAGAGGATTACATAAATATGATCTTGATCATGTAGGGCAGCTCACAAGATCGATACATGAAGCACAAGGTGGAGAAGACAACCATCTAGCTACTGCTATGGACCCATAGTCCAGGGATGAACTACTCACGCATCACTTCGGAGGCGGGCATGATGATATAGATGCCTCCGGCGATGATTTCCCCCTCCGGCAGGATGCCGGGAAGAGCTTCAGAACCCCCCGAGATGGGTTCGCGATGGCGGCCACGACAGAACTTTTCGTGGATGGAGGGTCAGGTATCCAGAGTTTTCCCGAGAAGATGTATAAATAGGCGAATGATTGAGGTCGGTTGGGCACCTAGGGGGCCCACACCATGCCTTGGCGCAGGCCCAGGCTTGGTCGCGCCAAGGGCAGGTGTGGGTGCCCTGGTGCGCCTCTTCGTCCCCCCTTCGGATTTCATCTTAGTTTCGGTAAAATATTGAAGTCGGCTTTTGTTTCATCTATTTTCGAGAATATTTCTTGTACAAATTTGCTGAAATACAAAAACAGCAGAAAACAGGGAACTGGCACTGTGGCATCTTGTTAATAGGTTAGTGCCGGAAATCATGTGAAAGTGCAACGAAGTGTAAACAAAACACATATGAATTTGTGTAAAACAAGCATGGAGCATCAAAATATAGTATCAGCATCCCAAAGCTTAACTCATGCTCGTCCTCGAGTAGGTAAGTGATAACAAAATAATTTTTAAGGTGACATGAAGCCAACACAATCTTGATCAAGCATGTAAAGTATTGCGAGCTGGGATTTAAGTACTCTAACATAGGCATGATAGATATAATTAAATTGAACCTAGCAACTATGTTATAACATGAAGAGTAACTCAAACAAAGGATCATGAATAATAGTATATTGTGTGTTTATGATCATAGAGTAAACATAACAAAGTGGTACTCAACATGTCCTTATGAAATAGCAAAACATAAATGCAAGGACACCTTCAAAGTTCAAAGGGTGACTAGATACAAATAATTTGAGAGCAAGCAATAGCACAATCATGAATCAATCAATAATAATTTTGGGACTATGCACATTGCACTAAGAATGACAACTATGCTCTCTTAATTGGTGGATAAAGTAGAAGGTGAAAACTCAACATAAAAGCAAAAGAAAGGCCCTTCGCAGAGGGAGGCAGGGATTACCCATATGCTAGAGCTTTTTATTTTGAAAGCAATAGGAGTGTTGAAAATATTTATTTTGAGAGGTGCTACTTATGTCAACGGTAGCGATAAATAGTATGTCTTATGCATAATTACTTCGTATAAGTTTGCTTGCCTCATGCATAATGTACCAATAGTGCTCACACCTTGTCCTAATTTTGGACTTCCATGGATTTTCATCGCATACATATGTTTTAACCAAGTGTTGCAAAGGGGTACCTCCTTGCCTCCTGTACAAAGGTCCTTAGGAGATGGATCTCATTTGATTTCTCAATTTTGATGAATCTCAACTTTTTTGGACATCCATACCGGGAAAGCAAGGACCACGGATATTTAGACTTTTGCCCAGCTGAAACTTCCACCATGTGAACATGGTTTTAGTTGGCGGCCCAATGTTCCTCTCTAACAATATGCATACTCAAATCTTTGCAACTCATGGTAAATCTCCCTTACTTCAAACAAGATGAGTATGCATAGTAATTCACATGATATTCAACAAAAGCATATCGATGGTGTTCCCCATGACAGCATGGTTATCACACAACAAGCAACTTATAAGAACTAAAAATGCATAAAACATAGTACTTGCCACAATAGTTTTTAGGTTACTTTCCCATGAGCTATAATTTACACAAAACAGGTGATTATTTTTGAAAGTTTAAACATAGCACACAAGCAATTTACTTTGGAGGGGCGGTGAAATACCACATATAGGTAGATATGGTGGACACAATTGGAAACTTGGGTTTTTGGTGGTTGGATGCACGAGTAGAGCTCATACTCAGTACATGTGAAGGCTAGCAAAAAGACTGGAAGCAACCAACTAAGAGAGCAATAATGGCCATCATGCATAGCGATAAAACACTATCAATCAAAGAATAAAGTGATATTACAAATCAAAAACTAAATGATCATAGAGACTTTAGTTGACTGGTTATAGTCATAACATGTTATAAGCATGCGCCAAGTCAACCCAATAAAACATCAAAGGAGAATACCACAATACTATGCTTTTTATGATATAAACAACACCTGATTCTTTAAATGACACATTATGCACCCTCGTCCATTTGAAATAAGTCATGCTAAAACAATAAATACTAAGCATATGGCAAGAATAACATCCAACATGACATTGCCAAAGTCTATGCCACAGTCTAGACAAGCTTCCATTTACATCACTATAGTCATGAAACATTTTACTCGTATTCAACACCAATCAGCTTATTTGAAATAACTCTCAGAGATGAAATACAATATGGACCAGATAGCTAATCATACACAAATAAATAATACTAACGTTCTCTGTACAAAATTCAAGTGCAATAACAAGAGCTAAACGCAGTACCAGAAAACTAGAACACTCGCAGAACAATAACAACGAACACTAGAGCGTTCTATGCACTTAAAATGGAGCGAGTCTTTCTCCAAAACAAATGTGCTGGGATCCAACATATGCTACAGAAAAAAATAAAACTAAACCAAAAACAAAAATAAAGACGCTCCAAGAACAACACATAGCGTATGAAGCAATAAAAATATAGTGTATAGAGAGATGACCTGTTGCTTTGTTGATGAAGAGGGGATGCATTGGGCATCCCCAAGCTTTGACGGTTGTACCTCTTGAATATGTCTTGGGGTTTAGGGGCATCCCCAAGCTTGAGATTTTGTCCATTCTTCATCTCATCACATCATTCTTCTCTCCCTACACTTGAAAACTTTCTACATACAAAAACTTCTCACAATTCTTTATTAGCAGCATTAGTACAATCAAAACAAACGAATCCACTTGTGTTCAGTACTAACATATTGTTATCACCATTATTTGACCGGATCAGAAGTGGGCCGCGATCAAGATGGGTTTGAAGATTATTTACAGAAGAAATACGTGAATCGGCCTTGTGTACCAAGTTTGGGCTAATTGCCCGTGTATCTGTACCATAGTAGGATACGTGTCGGTTAGGAGGTAGAGTTTTACCCGTGCACGGTTAGGTGCACGCCTGAATTAGAAAGTCCCTTGGACTATAAATATGTATCTAGGGTTTATGAAATAAACAACAACCAACGTTCAACACAAATCAATCTCGGCGCATCGCCAACTCCTTCGTCTCGAGGGTTTCTCCCGGTAAGCACCATGCTGCCTAGATCGCATCTTGTGATCTAGGCAGCATAAGCTTATTCACGTTGTTCATGCGTTGCTCGTGCTGAAGCGTTTTTTATGGCGAGCAACGTAGTTATCTTAGATGTGTTAGGGTTAGCATTGTTCTTCGTATCATATGCTGTCGTAGTGCAACCCTTATACATCTAGCCGCCCTTACACCTATCTTAGGTGTAGGGGCGGCACCCCGCTTGATCATTGTTTAGTAGATCCGATCCGTTACGGTTGCATCCTTGTTCTTCAAGGATTAGTTTAATATCCGCAATAGTTAGGCCTTACAAAGGGTTGGAGGATCCAGCGGCGTGTAGGGTGTAGTTTGCTAGCCCTAGACAGGATGTTCCGGGGATCAACCTTGTGTTGGTTTTTAGGCCCTGTCTAGAATCGGCTTACGATCACCGTACGCGAGCGCGAGGCCCAATCGTGAGTAGGATGATCCGATTATGCGGTGAAAACCCTAAATCGTCGTAGATCGCTTTAGCTTTATCTTGATCAAGCAGGACCACCATATATTCGTACACCTCGTACGAATCATGGGTGGATCGGCTCTTTGAGCTGATTCACGGGACAACTCGAGAGCCGATCGAGGCTCGTATTTAACGTTTACGTGTATGCCATGCAGGAAACTAAGCGAGGCATCATCCAACACCTTCCCGACCAGGTATAGGTCAGGTGGCACGCCTTGCGACAGCATCGGACGTGTGACCAGAAGGCTTTGCGGGCCGTCGCTCTGAGGGACCGGGGCCAGCCGCAGCCCTGAGTTGTTCCCGGCTCTACGGTGTTGCCAGTCGCTGCCCGCCGGTGGGTTTCTGACCGCAACACATATATCAAACATATATTAAAGCATAAGATACTGTAGCAACCTTTCAAATAGTTCTCTGATCAAACGAACTCAAAAAGAAAGAGCTTTAAGAGGCGAATGCAAATAGTGCAGAAATTTGTCAAAACTGAACAACAGGTAAAGATCAAAATTTCCGAAAATGCTATGTTGCTTATTTCGAAAAGTGGCCAACTAACGAAAGTTAGAAAATAACCTGGGGCATATTAATAAAAGATTAAAGCTCAAAATTACACTCTGGATAATCTTAGGAATTTTTATGGTAATATCACAGAATCTGTTTTCAAGACAACAACTACCCCAAACATTACTTTCTCAAGAAGCTAATCTTGGCAGAAAAAAGAAATAGAAATGATAAGGAACGGTTATTACATAGTAATAACTTTCAAGACTCAAAAAAAGAAAAAATACTGTAAATAAAACATGGGTTGTCTCCCATAAGCGCTTTTCTTTAACGCCTTTCAGCTAGGCGCAGTAAAAATGCGAGCATCAAGTATTATCAAGTGAAGAAGCATCAAGATCAATCACTTTCCCTAACACACAATTTGTCAAAATAGGAAATTTAGATACCCCTAGAGATGATTCAACATGTAATCCACCCTTAGTTGTACTAAAAGTTTTATCAATTTTAAACATATTATGGGGTTTTGGTTTAGGTGCCTTGGGAACATACATAATTTTTTGCTTTTTTCCCACAAAGGCTTTTTCCTTCTTAAATCCAAGAGAAGAAAGAGTTGAACTTAAAGTTTCCATAGCCTCCTCTAGCTTACCAATCCTAAGATTTATATTATCATGGGTATTGCTAGCCTCCAAAACAGTGACTCTTTTATTGATACTTTCAATGGATTCATTAATTTGTCTAGCATTACCTAGGTAATTTGGCAAATTTTCTCTAGGTAGCTTAGTCTTTCTATAACATCCTCTAAAGTGTTCTAAGTTTTAACAACATTAGTAGGTGGAATTCCCACCAAGATTTTAATTAAATTGCAGGCTTCCAAAGCGGGAGCACCCAGAAAATTACCCCCTGTGAGAGTATCCAGAACATATCTATTCCAGCTAGATAAATCAACATAAAAATTTCTAAGGAGGATCATGGTAGAATATTTTTTAGTACATCTATGATAAGCATTACTTATTCTATACCAAGCATCTTTAAAACTCTCTTCCCCTTGTTGCTTAAAAGAACGAAGCTCAACTTCAGGAATACTCATTTTAGCAAAATTAAAACTAAGCAACAGAAATAACAACTATAATAGAAACTAATTTTTGTGTGTTTTAGATATAAAGACAACTATAAAAGTAAACTATTTTTTTTTGTGTTTTTGATATAATGAAAGCAAACAAGAACAAATAAAGTAAACTAACCAAACTATAACAAAGTAAAGAGATTGGAGATGAGAGACTCCCCTTGCAAAAATCCTCTTTATCCCCGGAAACGGCGCCAGAAAAAGTCTTGCTGGCATGCACTCGTAGTACGCAGACACGCTATTGGGAACCCCAAGAGGAAGGTGTGAAGACCACAATATCAAGTTTTTCCTCAATACGAAACCAGGGTTTAATCGACCAGTATGAGAAAGGCGTGACTTCTTAAGGTGTTGCTTGCTGACTAGTGGCAGGGCGCACTACCGGCGTCAGCAACAACGTGGAACCTGCACACAACACAACCCAAATACTTTGCCCCAACTTACAGTGAGGTTGTCAATCTCACCGGTTTGCTGAACACAAAGGATTAGGCGTGTCGAATGGAAGGAGATGCTTGCAGAAAGTAAACAGAACAGGATTGCAGTTGAATTTATCAATAAAGGAAATAGGACCGGATCCACAGTTCACTAGAGGTGTCTCTCCATAAAGAAATAGCATGTTGGGTAAACAAATTACAGCTGGGCAATTGATAGAATATCGATCGATACATGATAAGATGATTACTACGATAATTTGGTATTGGGAATTACAACCTAATACATAGACCGTAATCCAACTGCGTCTATGACTAATAATCCACCTTCAGGTTAGCGTCCGCACCCCTTCCAGTATAAAGTTACAAGCAACAGACTATCACATTAACCAATGTGTGTAAAAAAACAATAGAGTTATCCTCGGATAAAACATTGTTGGGTTATCCCTAGTAGCAACATCATATCTACAACCTTAGAAGTTATAAATTCACTCCCCAGGAAACTAGAGGCATGAACCTACTATCGAGCATAAATACCCCCTCTTGGAGTCACAAGTATCCACTTGGCCAGAGTTTCTACTAGCAACAGAGAGCATGCAAGATCACAAATTACATATGACATGAATATATAATCAATCTTAACATAGTATTCAACATTCATCGGATCCCAGCAAACCAGACATAGAGGATTACATAAAGATGATCTTGATCATGTAGGGTAGCTCACAAGATCGATACATGAAGCACAAAGTGGAGAAGACAACCATCTAGCTACTGCTATGGACCCATAGTCCAGGGATGAACTACTCACGCATCACTTCGGAGGCGGGCATGGCGATGTAGATGCCGTCAGCGATGATTTCCCCCTCCGATAGGGTCCTGGGAAGAGCTTCAGAACCCCCGGAGATGGGTTCGACGATGGCGGCCGCAACGGAACTTTTCGTGGATGTAGGCTCAGGTATCCAGGGTTTTCCCGAGAAGATGTATAAATAGGTGAAGGATTGAGGTCGGTTGCTGGGGCCCCACACCATGCCTTGGCGCAGGCCCATGCTTGGCCGCGCCAATGGCATGTGTGGGCGCCCTGGTGCGCCTCTTCGTCCCCCCTTTGGATTTCGTCTTCGTTTCGGTAAAATATTGACTTCGGCTTTTGTTTCGTCCAATTCCGAGAATATTTCCTGTACAACTTTTCTGAAATACAAAAACAGTAGAAAACAGGGAACTGACACTGTGGCATCTTATTAATAGGTTAGTGTAGGAAATCATGTAAAAGTGGAACGAAATATAAACAAAACACATATGAATTGGTGTAAAAAAAAAAGCATGGAGCATAAAAAATTGTAGAAACGATTGAGACGTATCAAATATCTCAAACAATTCTGCAAACAAAGTTACTTCAAATAATCAAATAAATTTTATATTTGTCGTATTTATATTTTCATCTTTCTGCGGATTTTTTTTTTACTTTGGTTTGGGCTTCAATTTATTTTTAGAGTTTTAAATGATTAATGATATTACCAGAATGCCCCTGATAGATGGGTGCCGCCATGTTAGTTCATTTTGGTCAAAACCAGGTCGAACCGGTCCCGTGTCACACACTCTCTCTCTCACTCTCTCTCTCTTTCTCTCTTTTGCTCACTCGGCCCTCTCCCTCACACGCCCTCGGCGATCGACTCGCCTGTGCCGCTGCCGGCCGGCCACGGCTATCTCTGGCTGCCGCTGCCGCCGCGCACACGCCTAACTACCTGCCTCACGATGATCTATAACCCTATCTAACGTGATTCGGCCCTTGTGTTCGAAATCATGTGATCCCTGCCCTACCCTAAAGCTAGGGTTCGCCGCCATGGATGCACTATCAAGTTGGGGAGCCAATTGATAATCAGATAGATTGTATAACATGATGTGACACAATTGATTTAGTAGTTCTCTTGTAGGGTTGTCATTCATTTGTATGCCCTTCATGTTGTGGTGACAGCGGCTGTCATTGTCGGCTTCATGGTTGCAGGCTACCACAACCTAGGTTGAGCCAATTATGACAACACATGTTGATAGCTGCATAATCTAACATCTATACTCCATCATTAAGTCTTATATTTGTCAGGAAATGATAAAATATCTCTCTATCTTATTCATTAATGACAAATTACCACCGCGATGTGGAAATCTTCTCTTTAATTATTTCCTTGGAGGAATATACACTTCAAGGGCGAAATATGAACTAATTAATGAAGAATCGCGAGTTGTCAATACTCCCAAGTCAAAGCCCTCGTGGAGGAGGCAAACATAGAGTTTAAAAAGCAGACATACGAGCAGAGGTCACCCGTATCAGGTGCTCCAGCCTCGGCCAAGTTAACCATAGAAACTTTCTCGAAGGGCCCCATATATAAATTTACCCCCATGCCGCAAAGAGATAGACACACAGAAAAGCATTGCCAATACAACTGAGGAGGAGATCCATCGCCAAGCCGCTGCCATCACCATCTCCACATCCATTTCTCTACCTCCATAGCCATAGCCATATACTTGTAATCTCGGTCTCCTCGATTGGAGATATTGTAAGACTATTTGATATTTGTACTTACAATGTTTATGATCTTTGATCTCGTTATTAGTGAGTAGTCCTCATGGGCTGCAGGCTCGGATGAAGCCTGCATGCCAAGTTGCCAATGTTGTAGTCCATTATCGACTCACTGTTGTTTCCTCCATTTTAAAATATGCTACTACCTCTATCTAAAAATAGATATCTTTGATTTGTCAAAAATTAGATGTATGTAGATACTATTTAGTGTATAGATACATCCAGATTTACACAATCTTAGACATCTATTTACAGACAGATGGGTTACTAACAAATCGCTTATACCACTACAACCGGCACGCGCCTCGGCTAGATATACCCAGTCTAAAGACAACCAATCTAATCATACTTGGCCCTTCTTTGAAATTAATTAGTTGCCGTGAATTAAGTCTGCATTTGACAACTTGAATTAGAAACACTCCTATCGAAACTTTTTTTGACCTAGAGCTCTAGCAATAGCCAGGGCGACTAGGGTTTTGTTACTCCGCTGCCAGAATCCCCTCCAGCCTGGAGTCCGTGTCCATGCAGATTTCGATTACCCTGAGTCGTCGGGGTTTGGAGAAGCCCCTCAGGTTTCTGGAAAACCTTCTAGGGTTTTGGCGATTTTGGTTCTAGATTGAAGTGGCGATGTCGGCCTCATCTACGAATTCGGCTAACTTGTTGGGAGGATTGGGGTCAAGAAAGATGACGGTATCGATGATATAATAAAACGCCTGGGAATAGAAGAGGATGAATTTGAAGATCTCATATTTTAAGATGAGGAGAGTGCCCCGAAGGAGGGTATCAAGTGGATGGCATTGGCAAGAGTTCACACATTTAATACCTTCAGTCCCAAACGTTTGAATAGCATATGCGCATAGCTTGGAGTCCAACTCGAGATGTGGAGTTCCAGCACCATGTGGAAAGTAACATGTTTACAGTTCAGTGTTTCTGTCTAGGCGATTGGCTGAAGGTAGAGAAAGGAGGCCCATGTCTATTTAGACAGTCGATAGTTTGGAGGCATATGATGGGCTGCAACCTACTGAGACAGTCGATCTTAACTAATTCACCACATGGTTACAGTTACATAATTTGACGCCCCGGAACCGGTACCATAAGGATTCCAGCGATTTCACCGAAATCCGCACGATACCGATTCTGATACGCGCTCCGACACGACGTGCGCGACGAATCACACACGTGATGCCAGAGGAATTACCACGAGCGGTTACATTATAATAGGTATACAATAGAGCCCACAAGAAACATATATATTACAACAACGACTCCAATGAGTCAAGAATACAAACTTACAATACAAAGATCCAAATCATACAGAAGAACAAATACATCCGAGTACTGACAAGATAAAAATTGTATTAAGAGTCCTAAAGATAACCAGTGGGGTCCATAACCCTGCCTAGGCCAAGCCGGAGGGTAACCTTACTAACGTCGTCTTCATCGAACATGTCTTCATACCTGCCCGATATTGTCCCAAAGCAGCAATAAGTACGGGTTCGTGCTTAACAAGATCTCAAGACGTGTAAGAATTCGTCAACCAGTCGTCCTTTGTACTTGAGGCACGCAGGGGACTTAGAGGACACAAGAGGACATCATAGGCTACATGGTGGTGTCAAGCGGTAGCTCGCAAGCACTAAAAACCTATAGAGACACTCATAACTTACAGGTGCTAGAAAAGATAAGAGAGCGCATAAGATAACAATTCTATACTCTGCAAACATAACCCAGCCGATGTGGTCCCCCCTTCACACAGCAAGTACTTGCAAAGGCAGTCACATGGTTGACTAGTTTTAACCAGTTGTTATTAAAGTTGTGCTATCTTACTATGCAAGTATGTAGCATTGAAACAACATGTGTAAGTTGTCTATGGTCGAGTCATACATCTCCAAGTCAGCTATAACCGTTGACACGGCTTTTCAAAAAGATTTAATCATCCAGGGGTGCCCAAATGTGCCCACACGCACATTCAACTCCAAAGGCAATGGAAAAAAGGTGGAGCATCACAACTCGCACTCTCTTTCACGACAACAATATCCAGGAAGCCACCTAACTAAGTTAAACCCGTGTGTAAGTCTGGTCGACTCTTCGAGATGGACTTAGTTGTTGCGACTTCGTACTAGGTGGACAGTGCCCATCAGGATGACCACTTTGCAGTGACACCGCATCCTACGAGCGTGCAAGAGACAACGGGATTACAAGGCACACAACTTCCCCAAAAGTAACATCATATTATCTGACCACAAAGAAACAAAGCTTGTACGCCCGGGAGAAAACAAAACATTCAAACTAATTGTGGCCACTAGACAAAGCTGTAGATTACGTCAGTGGTCGAGGGGAAGCCCAGTAAGCATACCCACATGTGGTTAGAACGCTCAGTATCGGAACACATGACAAAAACTCGGGTCCTAAGTTATTTAGGAAACACAAGTGAGCCGTCATAAAACAAACAGCTGACCCACTGATGCCTCCGCTTAACAATTATTAATAAGTAACCATGATTCTCTCCAACAGATTATAACCATGTAGCATGTGTCTCAAATCCCCCAATAGATAACCCGATAAGATAGAGACGACGAACAACGATACTAAGCATGCACTAAGACTCGCAAGGCAGACCCGATAACCAAACAACAGTTGTAGGAGGGTGGTGGAGGCAATATGGGCTGTTTGAGGTAACAAGTGGATAGGACACATGACAGGAATGCAACTCAAGACTAGCATAAGATAGAAGGAAAAATAAAATAGGTAAGAGACTCCCGCAGGGACAGGAGTTGGGGAAATGCTTGCCTATTAAAGGTTGCCAAGGAACATCCCGAGAACTTGTCGTATCTCACAGCACCACTTCGTGATACTTGGAGATATTTAGGCCTTGAGGAGTCGGCGATTGGAGCAAAGGCAGTGGATAGGTTGGGGTCTCAGGTACTTGAGCAGCTTCTTAAACATCCTACTTGTGATCTTTCGGGATATGAGTTTATCAATAAACAAAAATGTGATTGCTATGGATGCTTGGTATATTTGGTGGCTGCGGAGGAAGGTAGCGCATGGTGAGGAGATGGCAGCAAACTCGGCGAATAAACAATGGAGCTCGGGCCAAGTAAAAAGAACATAGTCTAGGCCAAAGGAAAATACGGTTAAATTAAATGTTGATGCATCCTTTTCGATGGAGGAACAAAATGGAGCCTCTGGAGCCATCCCGTGGAATAACAGGGGAGATTTTATTGCAGCTTCAACAAAAATAATCCCACATGTGATATCAGGCGATCATGGCTGAGGCAATGGCTATGTTACATGGACTGATATATGCAAGCTTCCTACGATACAATCATGTGGAGGTTGAATCTGACTCTCTGGAGGTGATCCAATTATGCTTGGATGCGTAAAGGATTTGGAACAAAGTCACTGCATTTTATGCCGACATTTTGACTCGTGTTAGAATTATTGGAAAGGTGGAGTTCATACATACGGGGAGGGACACAAATGTGGCAGCTCATGAGTTAGCTAGGAATTGTTTCGATACTAGCTCCTCTTGTATTTGGACCGATGATCCTCCTAGCTTTATGTTGCAAATTCTCCTAAACGGTGTAACTGTAATTTAATCTTGGAGTAGCAAGTTTCTTACTTGCTCTTTTCTTACCAGGAAATCTAAGGGAAGTGGAAGATTTTAATGAGATAGCTCATTTGCATAATATATTATATTTCAAAAAAAGTCTGCATTTGACAAGCCCGTACGTTGGAAAAACGTAGCTATCTTTTTTTTGAGAGCACGCGTAAAGCGTACCTTATTTTTATAGAAGAAGAAGCATAGCAATTTACAAGATCAGCACACCGGTGCTGAGAACACAAACACTCCACCCTCCTCCGTCTAGGCCTACTCTCTCTCTATACCTAGCCTCCCTCCTCTCTTGGCCCTCTTCCAGAGGTGGAACTCATCTCTAATCTCAACCACCATTTGGTCAACCGTTTTCTGCTCCCTCACGTTCCCGAAAGCCCTCGCGTTTCTCTGCTTCCAGATCGACCATGTAGTGTTGATAACCATTGAGCCGAAGCACTTCTTGTCGATCCTCCGTACTCTCTTGCGGGCCTCCATCCACCATCGCTGCAAGTTGTCCGTGAAACCTGGGTCGGCGATCCGTAGATTCGCGCTGCGTAGCACCCTGGACCACACCTGTCTCGCATAGGGGCATAGGACTAGGATATGATCCACGTTGTCCTCCTCTTGCAGACATGTATCGCATGTATCAGGGTATTCCTGGAGCCCGTGTCTCGCCCTCCTATCTGAATTCCACAACCGATATTTCATAGCCAGCCATGCAAACATCTTGCACTTCATGGGGGAGAAGGAGCCCCACACCAGCTTGCTCATACTCCATCTCACGCTTCCAAGATAGAGCATCTTATATATGCCCTTCGCCGTGTAGGTTCCCGATTCTGCGCCTTTCCAGGAAATGCGGTCAAGTCTCGAGATGTCTCTCTCCACAGTTTCCACTGCCTCTCACAAGCTCATGCATTGCATCCATAGCTCAGCTGTCATTCCCCTTGTATGTCATCTATCCATCCGTCCTCATGCAACGCCTCCGCCACTAGGCGAGTATTCTTTCTCCTGGTAGGAACCATGGCGAAAACCTCCAGCGCCAACTCCTGCGTTGTGTATCCACTAATCCATTTATCCCTCCAGAAATAGGTCAACCGCCCATCTCCCACACTAAATCATGCTAGGTTTTGGAACACTCCTGCGCCTTCTAGGTCATTCAGCCCTGGTAGACCTTGCCACTGCCTCTCCTGGTCCGTGCGTCTAAGACAATGCCATCTCACTCTAAGGGCGAGGCCCTGCAACGTGAGATCCTTAACTCCCAACCCACCGAACTCCTTTGGCTTGCAAATGCTCCTCCATGCCACTAGACACTCTCCGTGGACGTCGTCCTTTCCGGCCCAGAAAAAAGCTCTCGTCCACTTGTTTATCTCCTCCAGTAGCCATACTGGAGCCTCCGCAACCACCATTTGGTGCACCGCTCTTGCCACCACTACTGAGTTTATCAGCACTAGCCTCCCCTCTCTCTGAATGAGCCCTCTTTGCCACGCCGGCACGCATTTGATGACCTGGTCCAGTAGCGGCTGCCACTCCGCCTTAGTGAGGGGCCGGAGTGCTAGTTGAAGCCCCAGGTATCGGATCGGAAATCTTGCCAACTCACAACCCGGGATTCGCGTAGCCCTCTCCTCCTCGTCATGTGTTCCTCGAATCAGCGTGGCCGTCGTCTTTCTAAAATTCACATGCAGGACCGAGGCCTCTTCGAAAAGACTCAGGGTGTGTCTCACTGCCCATAACTTCCTACATTCCGGCTTGAGAAACAAAACAACGTCGTCGGCATACACCGATATTCTCTGTATTGGTGAGATGGAAGCCAAGCTCCCAAATAAACCCTCCTCCACCGCCTTGAAAACCATAGCGAACAAGGTCTCCATGACCGCCACAAACAACATGGGTGATGTTGGGTCTCCCTGTATCAACCCACGACCATGATAAATGCGGTCTCTCGGCACTCCATTGACCATGACATTTGTGTTTGCTGTATAAAGCAGCAACACTACCCACTTCAAAAATCTCTCGCCAAAACCCATTCTCCTCAGCACCTCAAACAGGAAACTCCAAGAAATAGAGTCAAAAGCACACGCTATATCTAGCTTTATCAACACTCTGGTCTACCTCCTCATGTTGATCTTCTTAGCCACTTGCCTAACTAGCACGAAATTGTCATGCAAACTCTGGTGTTTAATGAACGCAGATTGGTTCATGCTAACAATCTCTCCAAGTCTCGGGCGTAGCCGATTTGCAACGATTTTCGAGAACAGTTTCGCAAAGCTATGCACAAGGCTTATGGATCTAAAGTCCTTCGTCTCCATTGCATCGGGCTTCTTTGGGATCAAAGTGATCAACACTCTGTTTATCCTGGCAAATCCTCTACCATCTCCCACACCTAGTTCCATGAGGCCAGCAAGAATGTCATGCTTTATGATTGGCCAAGATCTCTGGTAGAAGGCACCGGTGAAGCCATCCGGCCCCGGCGCGCTGTCACTCAGCATCTCACGTATCGTGTTCCAAACTTCCTCCTCCGTGAATATAGAGTCCATCTCTCTTAGGTCCGCGACAGGGATGTTTAAGGCCTGAAGGTTTATGGTGTGCTCTCTATTTTGGATGCTCCCAATCAGCCTGTCATAAGCCTCGGTGAACACCTCGTTCTTTCTCTCTTGCGTAGTCACCGTCTCCTCTCCTACTCTCACCGCGGCATTATAATTCTTGGTTCTCCTCCCATTCGCCACCGCATGAAAAAGCTTGGTGTTTGCATCCCCCTCTTGAAGCCATCTTATTCTCGATCTTCGCCTAGCAATTGTGCGCTCAAGGGACGCCATCCCTAGCACCGCATGCTTTAGCATTCTCTTTGAGTCACGCCTCCGCATGCGAGAGCGTTCTCGACTCTTGCACCACATCAAGTCTTAAAATCAGGGTGTTTGCTATAGCAATCTTGAGCTTGATGTTTTCGACTTTTTTCTTTCCCCACGCCTGGAAATACTCCGCCGCATTGCGGAACTACGCATCCAGGCGTCTGAATGGGTCAACAATGCTAGGGTCGCATACCCATGCCTCTTTCAGGGTCTCCTCGTACCCCTCGAGGTTTAGCCAAAAAGCCTCAAATTTGAACCTTCTCTTTGCCTTAAAAGTCGCGCTCAGCGAAAGATGGATCGGGGCATGATCCGAAACCGATGAGGACAATGCCTACAAAATAGAGTCCAGGTGCATGAGATCCCAATCCACTGAAGCGATCGCCCGGTCAATGCGACTAAGAGTGGGCACCTCTCTCTCGTTACTCCACGTAAATCTCCTACCATGCAGGTAGAGATCCTTGATCTCATGCTCCTGAACAAACTGCCTAAATCTCGTCATCATGAATCTATCTAAGCGGTCATTGTTTTTCTCCTCCGCGTACAAGATCATGTTAAAGTCGCCAAGCAACAGCCACGGCCCCAGACATAAACTCCTCTTCTCAGCTAGCTCTCGTAAGAAGCTTAACTTATCCTCATGTGTTTGCGGCCCGTAGATGGTGATGATCCACCATCTATTGTTATCTCTGGGAATTACTTCCCCGGTTACCGCAAAGGAATCAAAACTCACACGCTCAATGCGAACGATGGACTTTTTACAAGCTAGGAGAAACCTTCCTCTGGTCTCCACCGCAAGCACATACACATAACCATCAAACGATTGTCCTAGACATTGTATTACCATAAAATCATCGATTACATTCAACCTCTTCTCCTGGAGGCATATGATACTAACCCTAAGACTAGCTATGAACTCACGCACCGCATCTCTCTTGGCTGGATCGTTCAGACCTCGAGCGTTCCAACACAGAATCTCAAAGAGGCAATCGATGGAGAAACTAGAGAAACTCCCTCAGCCCTCCGCGCCTCACTGCGCCGGCACTGCCCTCATGCAGTGCGCCTCCCTCGTGAAGCTCTTGGGTAGCTCCTTGACAAATATGGACGCAAGAACTCGAAGATGCGCGTCCCGGATCGGCGAGTCGAAGAACTCCTTGAAATGTCTCGGATTGTCCTCTCTACCTGAGAGGTTCTCCGGGCAAAAACCCAACACCTTGAGCAATGTGCTCTCTGTTGCCGATGCCATTTTTACTTGCATGCCGGCCAACGCTGCAACCGACCTTCTGGTCACTCTCATCGGCGTAAATGGTTCCGCATCCGCCCTAAGCCCTATGGCCTTCTCGAACTCATTCAGCAACGGCAACGCTAGGGCCTTGAGAATGGATGAACAGAAGCTTTTGACCCTAGCAAGTTCCAGATTCTCTTGAACGCGCGCATCCTCCACCCTCGATGGCTCCTCTCCAAGAGATCTGGGCGTGGGCCTCTGTTCCCTCTCCACCTGGTGGGCCAAGTCCCTGGGAACCAGTTGCATGTGGCTATTGGGCCCAGTATAGGCTGAGCTAGCTTGGCTGGCCTCTCCCTCGCTACTCAACGCGTCCGACAGAACATGGGCATGCAAATCCTCTCCTGGCGTGGCGTAACCTTCTGAGAGGAAGATATAGATGTACTCCCCCAGTTGCGCCAAACCCTCTCCATCTCCCGCGCAGCGATCCCTCGTGCATGCATCCACCAAAACCGCGATAGAGGACCAAAGACTGGACCCCACCGATGAATCTATCGGGGACAGCAGACTCCTATTCATCTGCTCAGCATTGTCTCCATGTGCAGCCGCAGCTGGCCCTAGCGGGTCGGGATCCGCACCAGGCAAAGTATCCGACGCATCTGCCCACTCTACCTGGTCCACTCTGGGGTCAAGTGGCTCAGAAACTGCCACGTCACCCGCTCCCAACGGCACTGTCTCCTCCATCAGCTTTGCATGCGCCTCCTCTACAGGTCTCCCCTTGTCTGCTTGCACCTCTGTCCTCCCTTCCTACTCCTCCGCATTGGCTAAGCCCACTTTATCTGGCAAAGACGCCACCACATTGGCTAAAGCCTCTTTATCTGGCGAGACCTAATGCTCCCTTTGACTGGGTCGGGCGGTTTGAACGGTCAAGGGCATGGGGCTGCCCACTCCTAGCAGCGCCCACGTCTTCTCCGACGCCGGAACCACCGCGGACCTGACAGAAACGATGCCCCGATGTCCTGACGTTCCTCCTCCCCGGCCGCGTCGACGATCTGGGACCCCGCGGTGCCACGCAAATTTTTGCGATATCCACCGGGGTCCATCGCCACCACCCCTGCCGCCTCCATCACCACCACCATCGCCAAACTCCCTCGGGGGGAATGCCCATGCCCATGTGGCTCTATGCACAAACCTACTCATCACGCACTTCCTCCTCCACCCTCACAACATGGATGAGTACACGGTACTGCAAGGTTTTGATCTCCTTAGTGGCCAGTCCATCACCACGAACAACCGTCGCCGCCGTCCTATCCAGAGCAGGGCGTGCTCCCCCACCAGGAACGGGCTCCGATACCGCCAACAGCCTCACCACCGGGATGGCCTCTAGGTCCTACGTCCAAGTGGACAACTTGAACAGGGACATGTCGCTCCTTGCCTTAGTCTTTGGCGCCACCGCGTCCACCGCACAGCTTTTGCCGAGAAGATCCTCAACCACCGTCGTGTCCCAGGCGTGCGGTGGTATCCCTTCGAGCACCAACGAGACCTTGCTCCTCATTGGCATCATAGCCGCCTGTGCTTGACAATTCCAAGGACGGAAGGAGAGCAGCGCACCGACGAATAGCATAGGCGGCATCGCGACAACATGATTCCTCAACTCACTTGACGCAAAGACGACCAAGAAATCCTCTGGAGCATAAGCATGCACCGAAACCGTGCCCTCTGGCACCCCACACCATCTCAGCGTCACCGTCACCTGCTCACAAGACACGGCCGGCCGTCTCCCTCCGACAATGGCCACCATGGCGAGCTGGAGCCTCTGCTCCAGGTCGCACATGGTTGCCGTCCTCCGGACCATGCACAACAGCGGCGGGCCGGCCACCTCGTCCAAGACGACCTCCCGACCAGGCTCGCATATCGGCTTCACCGCAAGTGGCGGCAACGCCTCCATGGGTGGCAATCTTGAAGCAGCGGGCGGCGGTGGTGGGGGAGGTGACATGGGTGGAGTGGTGATAGGGGAGGTGATGGCGGCCTCATGCCCATCCCGCTCTATCTCCGATGCCGCTCCCTCTTCGGCGACCTGCGGCGGGCCATCTTGGCGAGCGCAAGGTGCCGCAACTCCTCCTCCTCCGACGGGCTTCTCGGGCGCTTGCAATCCATGGCTGGATGCCCCTTCTACTAGCAACGCATGCAGACCTCGGCGTTGGTGCAATCTTTCTTGCGGTGCCCCCAGCAGGAAGCACCGGAAGCACAACTGTAATGTCCCAGGATTAGAGACGATCGAGGGGTAGATTTTAGAAAGGGATGTGCATTGCATCGTAAATTCTGGGGAAATTTCGCTCTTTTAAAACAAAACTGCATCGAAGGGGGACAAGTTTCTCTCTCGACACCTTACAGGGTTAGGGTTTCGAGAGTGCGACAAACTTGATTCTTATTCAACTAAGTTAGGGTTTTGAGAAGAGAGGAGAGGTAATGCATCACAACTTAAGTGCATGATTGAATTAAAACTTAAGTGGCATGATTGAATTCAAACCTAAGTTGAATTTGAATTTCAAATTCAAACATCAAATAAATATCTCATAATTCAATTGTGAGGAAATTCATTAAGTAAATTATAAATAATACACAATATGAACAATACAAATAATAAGTAAGGCTCATTAGAGAAAACTTTGAGCTTTATTGATTAACACACAATATACATTGTCTTTACAATATTCACAATTGAAATAAAAGAATATTACAACACATTACAAGAATTGGCAAAATAGAGAAAGAAAAGAAAAGTACAATGTCATATTCTATCCTAAAATTACAAGCTAATTTCCACTAAGGCTTGAGTTTGATCTTCACTTGATCTTCACTTGATCATCCTAATTGATTCCCTGCACACAACAAAGAAAAACACTAGTTATGCCAAGTGGCATTGCCACTTGGCAGGTTAGAAGAAAAATGTCAACAAAGAAGATATGATCAACTCTGCCGAGCTGATCCACTCAAAGCCAAGCACAAGCCAGATACCAAGCACTTAGCACACACACACAGCCAGCCTGCTCACCAGGCAGTGTGCATGCGAGACAACACACACACACCAGCAGTGAGTCACCAAGTGTGGCCAGGGCTTGCTGTCGACCAGGAGAGCAAAGCAAGGGTGGTATAAAACCTTTTCCACCGCCAGAACCAGCAAACCATCGACAAGCTTCACTGGTAAGTCACCAGAAATCAAGAACACAAAGAACAGGAAGAACAGCACTGTTGTTCAACCTGCTCAAATCATCTCAGCACCAAATCAAGCACCACAAGCTTGCAAGGAGGAGCAGGGCAAGCATAAGCTCAACACTGAAGAAATCCTCTACACCAACAAAACATCTAGGAGCTGGAGTGAGGTATAAACCAAATCAACCTGAGCAAAACCAAGTTTTGCTCATAAATAAGCATCCAATACATCACAGGAGCACAGAAGGGTAGAATACCCTGTTTGTTTCATCATCTGGCTACAAAGCCATTTGGTGCAAGCAAATATGGGTAAGACCATTAGGTAATCATCCTATGGGAACATCAGTCATGCAAATCAGTGCATAACTAAAGAAATCCAGCAAAGAATGAATTCACAGCTAGCCTAACCCACACACTTAGCACCTATAGCTAGCTATGCCATCAGACTATAGACAATTCCTTGTCTATATATTTTCTCAACATCAAAAGCCACTGGAAATCCAGTAATGGATCAAGCCAGTGAGCAGTTGTTCAATCCCAGCCAACAATCACCAACCATAGCAAGCCACAGAGAGGGGAGCTACCATGACAGCATCACAAGTGCTACCAGGGCCACCTCAACCTAAAGCCAACCCATGAAACCACCACATCATCATCCATTTGGATTCAGTAGAGGGCTAGGGTACCAACCAGAGGTTGTCATCCAGCTAGCCCTAGCTAATTAATTGAAATGATCATCACTGCATCACAGTTCACATTATTTATCTATTTATTAAGGCAGGATAAACAGATAAATGAAATAGACAAGCAATTGATGCACAGAGCCTTGCAGATGATCCAATGGATCATTGCAAGCATCCACTGATGCTTGAGCAAGCACCAGCACACACAAGCCAAGCCTGTATGATGCACACACAACACTGGATGAGCACCAGTTAGCCACAGAGAGGAGCACAACCATTCCTCACAAGCAAATGTTGATCAATTGATCATCAGAGCACCACTAGCTCTTGCTACAGATTGCCACAGACAAGTACAACAACAGAAATTAACCAACCACTGAATAAATCCAACCATGTCATTACTGAATCAACAGATAACTGAATTAATAACTTTATGATTGTATCCAGAAGCACATCAAAGGCTTGATGAGCCACTGGATCAAGATAAACAAGCAAAGCACATACACTCATCACTGAATAACACTGATAAGCCAACAGCAATGCTCAATTGAGCATAATCATGAATTTTAGCACAAGAAACAACACACTATTGCTCTGGCATTTGCAAAATTGCAAGAACTACACACTGTAATCAAGCCAGGGCAGCATACATGAATACACTTGAGTATCTGGCAAGCATAATAACAAGAACAGAGGCACAGAGCTAGAATTAAGCCAGAATGGCAAGCATAGGCAGGCACTGAGCATAAGAAATCTTGCACAGAAGCATGGCAGGGCTGCACACAGCAGTAGCACCAACACTGGCATGGCCATGGCAACAATGGCCAGGGCCAGCAGATACACAGCAGCACCAAAACAACATAGCAGCAGCACGCGCAGCACAACAACACGCGAGCTTGCACAGCTAGCTAGGCATGGCAGCAGAGCATGGGCATGGCAGGCCTCTCCACGAGGAGGAGCAGCCATGGCCAGAACTATAGGAGGAGGAAGAAGAACAGACACAGAAGAGTGAGAGAGGAGGGTGGCGCACGTACCCGGGGCGAGCAGACGAGCAGATGCGGCCATGGCGGCCACGGCGGCGCGCGCCGAGTGCTCGGTAGCACCTGGCCAGGCCAGGCCATGCTCCGACCAGCGCCGCAGCGCCCCACACCACCGCGGCGAGGCCCACGGTGGCGCCATCGCGCCTGGAACCCCGGGAGCAGCGGGATCGCCATGATCCCGTAACCCTAGCCGCCGCGAAGCGGGTCGAGGACGAGCGGGAGCAGCGCCTGCTCCAGATCGACGCGGATGAGATTGACCGCCGTCTTGAGGCGCGTCGATTGCGCCCCACGGGGAGGGCCAAGCCCGGCGGAGCTCGCCGGAATCGAGCGGCGACGGCGGAGGCGACGCGGATCGCCAGAGAGGGGATTAGGGTTAGGGTTTCACACGCGCGCGAGAGAGAGTGAAGAGTGAGGTTGGTTGAGCCGGACCAGGTGGGTCGGTTCGACCTAACCCCACTGGGTTACACCGACAGGTGGGCCCAGGGGTAATTTGGTCTTTTCCAAATTCCTTTAAAACACAAACTTTGACCAAATTTTATAAAATCATTATAGCTCTAAAAAAATAATTAAAAATATGAAAACCACTCAGTATTAAAAACTCTATCATAATAAAATATGAAATAGAATTTTTGAAGTTAAACAAGAATAAGTTCAAATTTGATGATTTAAATAATCATTTAAATCACACATTTTATTTTCAATAATGAAAATAAGTCCATAAATTCTTTTGGACTCTAAAAACACCTTGACAACATTTCAAGGTTGTATTTTGCCCTAAACAGAGTATCCCTAAGTTATTCTTAGTATTAACCTCTCACATGAAGTAATAACGACATCGAAAGGGGGAAACAAACCCTAAAACTGGAATCATGCATCAATGCTTCTTTAACCATTGCCCTTATCGGACAATGATGCTATTTTCAGCAACAGAGGACATGGGTCAGTCCACACCATCCAACTGCAACACTTTGCAGTGTTCAGGCAAGTTCATCACTTGCTCATGTCATTTGAGTATTTTTACCAAATTAATTGCAAAGTACTATGTTTATCACTAATGCATAAAAAGCAAAACCACTATTTTCATAACTATGAATATGACTAAGTGGTGGGCAATGGAACCATGGATTGTGTTGATATGGTGGAGGTTCCATTGCAAGGGTTTATATCCATCTAGTATTAAACAACAAATGTCGTCCAGTGATTCTTGTGCCGTAACAACCGTGTTAACCATAAGATCCGGAGTGGGACGGAGTAGTCAAAAGTGTTTCCACCTCTCGTTCATCAACGGATGCGCTTCACCGTAGTACACTTGTAATCCAAGGGGGCAAGCTGGTGAGGCTGGGGAGTCCTAAGTCCCCAATGCCTTGTCCGTAGTACACTTGTCGCCCGAAGGAGCAAGCTGGTGAGCCTGGGGAGTCCTAAGTCCCCACGGTATTGCGGTCTATGATGGGTTGCAGCTACCGGCAAAAGGAGTTTGGTTCGATCCCAGACTGTCGTCGTGGTCGGGGTCCATCCTTAATTGGTATAAGAGGACCGGCGAGGACCCAGGGTCGGGGCATGCAACAAAGGGTGGGTGTTCGAGGTAGCGGAGGAACATGATTGGCTAGACCTTATACCGGGCCTCACACCAAAGAAAGTGTGGACGAGGAATATGCCGGTTGGCACCAAGGTTAAGATCTCTTATGGGTAAAGCAACACACCTCTGCAGAGTGTAAAGAACCGTGACCTGTCACTCCCTGTTCCGGGATTTGGAACTACGAACGCTGTCGGAAAGGAACTCCATGAAGTTCTAGTGAACTGGTGAAGGCTGACGGACATAGTTCTTTAAAATAAAAGCAACCTCTTGAAGAAATGTTTATCGAAACTTGCATTGGTATTAGACTTTCTGGTCTAATATCGTAGCTAGTGCATTAAACACCTCTTTTCTATAATGAACTTGTTGAGTACGCTCGTACTCATACCACTCTTAAATCCCCGCTTAGATTGTCCGAACCATCCGGAGGAGGACAACGACAACCCTCGAAGGAGCCGACATCATCGGCTATGAAGAACCAGACCTCTCTGGAGGTGTCGAAGGTGTAGAATACCTCATAGTCTACGGAACCGGGGAGGGTTCCGGAGGAGAGCACGTGTAGACCTACCAAGTAGTATTAGTATCCGAGCAGTACGAACTCTTAGTACTTTACTGCTCGAGGAAATAAATGTATAAATTAGTAAGACTTTTATATTGTAAGTTGAGTTGGGTTCGCCTCGAACCCAGGAGTATCCCTCTTAGGACCCAAGAGGAGCTCCGAGATGATATGTACATTATGCTTGTAATAATAAATGAATGAGTTATGGACCTGCTATATTCTGTTGTACTACTCTGAGGGATGTAATATTTGCGGAATGGTACTTCGTGAATGTTATATCAACGACTGGCATACTACAACATGCAGTGGTATGCAGGGTCACCACAACAACCCCCTCATCTCTGGCGCCGACGCGCCCCAGCCGTGCCAGCCTCATTCCTCGCCTCGACCCGGCGCGTCCACTGCTTCCCCTTCGAGGGCTTCGGCAGCTCCCAGACCAGGTGGTCCTGAACCCTCGCCCACCCCTCCGGCAGGTCCTGCTCCCTCTCCTCCGGCCGCGGCGCAACACTCCTGCCCGACGACGCCGACGAGATGCCGAGCCCAGAGACGTGGTCGTGTCTCAGCGGCGATGCTGACGAGACGGACTCAGGGCTCCCCTCCGGAGCCCAGCGGTGCGAGAAGCCCGGTGGGTGGGAGGCGGTGGAGTCCATGGTGGAGGGGAGAGGCGATGCCGGCGCGGCGCCTCGGCGGCGACGACGTGGGTGGCAAACCTACCTGCGCTCGCGCTCGCTCTCACCTACCTCGTGCTCGCTCAGCGGTTCCTCTAAAAAAGTCGAAGGAGCACTTGAGAAAAACATAGACTTATCTAATCAAGGATTCATTCTAGAGGATCCAGAGTACCAGCTTATTGTTGACTGCAATGCTTTATCAGTAGATATTGAGAATGAGCTCATTACAATCCTCAATTTCATACGTGACAAGTATAGGCTGAAGTTTCCTGAGCTGGAATCCCTTGTTCATCATCCGATTGATTATGCCCCTGTTGTTAAGAAGATTGGAAATGAGATGGATTTAACCCTGGTAGATCTGGAACGGCTTTTACCTTCTGAAGCTATAATGGTTGTCTCCGTTACAGCATCAACAACTAGTGGGAAGCCTCTTTCTGAGGAGAATTTGGTGAAAACAGTTGAAGCATGTGACAGAGCCCTAAATCTTGATGCCGCAAAGAAAAACGTAGCTATCATCAGCTAGCTAGGCAAGTTTGGTTTGCTGTCGTGAAAGCTAGGCTTGGCCTTTTCAAGTCGCATCAAAAGAGAATGCCGTTGTCGTGAGATGCATCGACGTCATCCGTCACTACTCATCATTAATTTATCCATCGTCGATCCTGCGTGATAGAAAAATCCAAACAGTTGACAAAACAGGTCTGTTAGGGAATGGCGGTCGATCGGTGTCAGAGGTGAAGGGAAGGGATTTGTTTTGCGAAACATAATATACATATTCGTTCACAAATACAGACATGTATACTTACCCAGCGAACATACACACACCCTACCTTCTATGAACACCTCCAAGAGAATGGGTTAATAAAACTGATGGTCCGGTCAGTATTTAGATTGATGAAGCCACCACAGACGCCTCGTTATTAAGGGAAACATGGGCTCCTAGTTAAAAAATATTCTATTTTTATGAGACACCAGTGTTAAACCTAGAATTTAACCTTTGGTGAATTAGTGGTGTCACTGCGCACCTAAATATCCAACCATATGTTGGTTCTTCTGAAGGGAAGGGACTTGAGACTACCCTGGTAAGGAGTAGCTTTCCATTCTTTTTTCAAGGATATGTCATGGTTTCATGGAAGAAGAAGCCAAGATGCCAAAATACAATATATTTATGGTACAAACGTAAAAAAAAAACCCGCTGCTCCACGCTACCACGAGAAAGAGGCAGTACACACACTACCTAACTACTCGCGACATCTCCACTTTTTCACTGGTGCAAGAATGGCTCTAAATAACCCAGTAGCTCGCCAAAGCTCATCATCATCGAAATCTTGAGAGCCACCACAATCTTGGAGGGGGTTGCCCTTTGAAAACCACATCATTTCGATGCCGCAATAAACATCAACAAATGAGCGCTACTGCTATATACACAGGTCACGGTCTCCCAGCCCCCCACGCTTCTACTGAATCCCGGTGGTGTCTGCAGCGTCCAGTGTAGCTTTCCCTTTTACCCGTCAAATAGAAGAAAAAAGCTAACAGCGGGAGCTAGAGATGCCGTAGCGTCTACTGGCCTGGTCGTGATTCTCGAACCATCGATCAACGATCGTCGTGGAAGATATTTGACTGCTGTTTTACCTTTTCCGCGACGGCGCGGGTTAGCTAGAAACGAGCGAGATCATCTTTATATAGTGACTTGAACGGAGACGGTGACATGAGGGAGAGTTGCTGTCTCGATGGAGGAGGAGTTGCTTTGTTTATATATCCTGGCGCTCCTGGCCGGGCTCAGCCTCAGCCTCCCATCTCTCCAGCGCGGTCGTGGTCTAGGTTGCGCGGCGCAGTGTGGGTGTGAACGTGCACCAAGAACGCGCACCAATCCATCAAGATCTTTCTTAACTCAATTGATTGAGATTTTCTATAGTACTGTACGTACCACAGCGAGTTTTAAAGAAAATGCAACTTCGATCGGTTATACTTTTTTTGTAGGAAAGAAACTTTTCTGTACACGTACTTGTAAGTAAGTGAGTGAAAGAGTAAGTTTTGTTTTCCACTTAATTATAGCTCAAGTTATTTGCACTTTCTGAACGTACCACCAGCTGATTTGTGACCGGCCGGCCCGGCGACGACTGAGCCGACCCTACATCACGTCTAGGTGACGCGTGTGTACAGCGCTCGGCACCTGATCATGGAGCAGTGCAATATGTGCACGAACGTATCTGTTGACCGCGGCTAATTCAGTCGACAAACGGGCCACGTGAACTCACGATAACACTTGGCGTTTCCACACTCCATGCTCTCTCTGTCTCTACCTTCTCGTCTTTTGTTTCCCAGCTTGGCATCACCTTTTTAATCGCTCTAGCTCTTCAACTTTCACCAACTCTCCGCCCTCAACGAGCTATCATCCCGGCCGCGCCAACGCCATGAGGCCAATTGACATCGCCCGCACGTTCGCTGGATTCAAGGGCAACTCGCCGGCGTCCATGGCCCTCGTCGCCGTTGCCATCGCCGGCAATTGCACCACCATCATACTAGCCTTCGCTCTTCTGTAAGCCGTTCTACTTCTCGTCGTCTCTTCCTTTAATTTGTCCTCATCATTTGATTGCCACTCTTTCAACTATGCATCAATGTCTCATGCATCCCCCAGATCTTGCTTTTTTTTCTTTGAGACAAAAAGTATATTTCTCTCCGATTTAACATCCCAGATCTTAATGCTCAAGTGTTTAATTATTGACGAGTTTAATTAAGATGCTTCACCAGTTTGCATGCAATTACTTCTGATTGTGTAGATTCGTCTTCTTCAATTTCTACTCTTATTAGATACCTACGAATCTAACACTGGTTACGCACTTCTGCGAGTTGCCGTACACATGCACCAGGGCGGCGTCATCCTCCTCTACCCGCGCCGGCTGCTGCGGCCCGCTGTCGAGCCGCCCCCAGTCCCTTTCCAGCCGCCGAGTCTCGCCACAGCTACCGTGCCGATCACGCTGAGCCTCCTCATCACGTCGACCGATCCCGTCCGAGCTGCTCCGCCGCCGCTGCTGAGCCTCGCCGTCATGTTGATCTCGTCCCTGCTTCTCCGCCGCCCCTGCTGCGCAGCTTGCCATCATGTTGATCTCGTCCCGGCTGCTCCGCCGCCGAGCCTTTCCATCGTGTTGATCTCGTCCCTGCTTCTCCGCCGTCTCTGCTGAGGCTCGCGATCATGTCGATCGCGTCCCTGCTTTTCCTCCGCGGCTGAGCCTCGCCACCATGTCGATCTTGTCGCTGCTGCCCCGCCGCCGCCGCTGAGCCTCGCCACCATGTCGATATCGTCCCTGCCTCTCCGCCGCCGCTGCTGAGCCCCGCCACCGTGCCTCTCCGCCCGCCTGCCGCTGAGCATCTCCACCATGCCGATCCGGTTCATTCACTAACTCTAGTCGACTCGCCACCGTGCCGAGCCTCGCCGCCGTGCCTCTCCGCCCGCCTGCCGCTGAGCATCTCCACCATGCCGATGCGGTTCATTCACTAACTCTAGTCGACTCGCCACCGTGCCGAGCCTCGCCGCCATGCCCGCCGACGGAACCGCTGAGTCTTAGCCACCATACCAAGCCCCACCCCCGCCGCCGACCCTCTCCACCATTCCAAGCCCCGCTGCCTCCACTGAGTCTAGCCTCCTGCCGCTAATGTGAGCCTCGCCACCCGGCCGATCCCAATCGCGCCTGCCGCTCCGGCCGGCCTCGCTACCGGGCCACACGTGAGCCTAGCCAGTCCCCCGATCAAGATGTACGGTCTACTTACCTCCGACCACCCGGGAGTGCACCAGAATATCAACTGAGTAACTAGGCTACGACGGGCAGATACTCGAAGGCGAGGCAGCTACTGCCCACTGACTCAACACTCAAAAGTACGTAACAGCTGTCGTCTCCACTTCTTTCCGGCCACCTCCCTCCGCGAGGCACTCCCCGGAGATTGATGTCGGTAGATCCCCACAAATGCTTTGGGAACGCCACCCAGACGAGAAGTTCCTGTCTCTCTCCCTCCTACCTGCAGGATCTCCCGCCTCGAGGAGGAAGCCATGGATCAACCCTGGCGTAATCTTCTGAACGAAGGGCGCCTGCGCTACTTCTCTTAATCTGTCGCCCCTTCGTGGCATGCTGTTTACCCTAGCTGGTCACTGGCCAGCGCCCAGCGCCCAGCGGCTAGGGTTTATGGCAGGAGTTGTTCCTTGTTTTTCCTGCGAGTGGATAAAGTGGGTCAGTGGTTAGGTAGAATGGCAGAGATGGGCCTTTGCAAGTGGACTAAGACATCGAAGCTAGGAACGTAGACTGGCATGGGCTGTAAACTGGAATTTCTGCGAGATTTGAGTGTTCGGTTTTGACATTTCCTACTTGTCGCCATTTGTGTCACTAAGCCCAGGTAAGGGGTTTCTTTTTTTTCTTTATATTTCTGTTTTCTTTTACAGTTTATCTTTTGGTATTTTATTTTTCCTGATTGTTACCTCCTTTTCCTTTTCCACTTTTCTTATTCTCATTTATTATTTGTTTTTATGGTCATAAATGAGTTTTTTTTGTTGTGTAATAAGTGAATTTTTTTTTGAACCTCGTGAGTAATTATTTTGTAAAGCGTGAACATACTTTCTCTCGCATGAGTATTTTTTTCTGGACCCGCAAACAATTATTTGAACATTTTTCCTTCATATAAATTTTCCAACCTTGTGATAAACATTTAATCCTCAATTTTTTAAAACTATGTTTCGAAATATTTTAATATTAGATTTTTGTAATTTATAAAGGAAAGAATATAGTCTTGTAAACGGGCAGCCAAATACAACCCATTTCAGAAATGATTCTAGCGTATTACATAACACAATGAGTTCCTAAGACTAGCAACCGAATAAAAGAGGCTTCCTCTTGGGCCTGGCCCAAATGAGGATCCCTGGGACTTTTTTCTCTTTCATTCCTTTTTGTTTTTTATCTTCTGATTTCTCTTTTCCGCATAGATATATGTTTTCCTATATATTTTCTTAGGTTATTTTTTTTTTTAGAAACATTAAATTTTATAATAACATTTTTACATACCATGGACATCTTTTTTATTTATACTTAATAATAATTATTATAGAAACACATAGTTATAACACATTACAATTTAAGTTCTGTGTGAATATTTGTATTTCACAAGGCATATATTTTTTTAATAAACTGAATTTTAAAAATAAATTCAGATCACTAGATTTATAAACAAGTAAAATTGCAAAATAAGAGTGCGCGTTAATGGACCACAACAATGACGATTCCTTAAGAAAACGCAACAAATGGATGGTCCGTTATTCGTCGTCAAAGGATGCAAATAGGACCCAAAGATTACTGTGTTTCCTAACGCAATCGTCAACCCGGAGATGGGCCACTTAGGCAGGCCAACTAAGTGGAAATTTTATTATCTATTTCATTTTTTTCTATTTTTCCTTTCATTATATGTTGTACTTTCCCATATTTAAAGAGTGTAGTTGTTTCTTTGTATTCTTTGTTCACTAGTACGGTACATTGTAAGACTGAAAATGTATTTATATGTTATGAATACTCCCTCTATACTGATTTATAGGCCTATTACGTGTTTCGTGAAAAAAATTAACCATTAATTTGGTCAATAGAATATGAGATATATGTCTTCAAATTTATACTATTGGATTCATATTCAAACTAAGTTTTCAATGGTATAAATTTTATAAAATATACTTCATATTTTATTGAACAAATTAATGGTTAAGGGTTTTCCTCGAAGCACGTAATAGGCTTTTAAGCCTGTATTGAACATGTAGTTTTTTTTAGAACACTCTGTGGTTAGTTGATATATAGTGTGCAGTTATTTTTCAAGCCACTTGCCTGTTTATACTCTATAGTAACGGGAGCGCATAAGACCAAAATGTATTTTTTATATTATAAGACTATAAAATACGAAGGACATGAATGCAGGAAATCTAAAGCAAAAAATTATATATGAGGTGCCAATACTAAACAAATGATGGCATGCCCCTTGTTACACAAAAGCTGTGATGCATTCTGCCTCTCACTGGCACGGAGGTCCATCTCACGTGCTTCATGCGTATGAAACCTACTAACTTGTTGTACAAGCACACTGTGATCGGGATAGGCACAAAATTTCGGGGATCACAACACTTCTTGCAAGAGGCATGAGCAACACCGTATCCTTCTTGCAAACTATGAGCGTCTTGTAACCCTATCTGACGAATGAAATCTTTTTTACCAAAAAAAAAACGTATCCTTCTAAATTCTTCTAAATTCCAAACATCAATTCTCATCTTGGTTGCCTCCATTGCTTAGACCTTCTTCTAACAATATTCTTATCGATCATGCATTCCCTTGTATTCCTGTTATCCTTGGGTCACTGCGGGAATTCTACGGCTTAGATTGACGACTGCGTCTACATAGGTGTGGTGTAGCAGCTCCAAGGAGGGTTTCCCATGGTTTTGTGTGCGGCCAGCGCGCAGTGCTGCAGGGTGCAGCACTCGTCTAGATCTGCATATATGCAGGCTGGTCATCGTCGGCGGATGGTTGTGGGCCGTGCTCATCTGTAGGCGGTGTGTGTGGGTACCATGTTCTGGGTTTTCCAGATCTAGGGCTGGATCTTCTGGTCTAGGTGTGTGTGCCCATGTGTGGGTGGAGCTGGCCTTCGGGTTTGGCAAATATGCTTCATGAGGCTGGTGGCGAGTTTCGGGCAGTATTTTATTGCTGGAGTGGTGCACTGATGAGTGAAGTGGGTGAAGTACGGGATTTTTACAACGCGGTCAGGGTGACCCACAATGGCATCGTCGCTATAGGGGAGGTCTCCCCCCCCCTTTCAGCCATAATTCATTGTCATTGTCTGACTCAGTGGCGTTGACCAAACCCACCTTCATAGCCTCCTTCCTCCGCCGTTTCGTATCCCATCGGATCCTGGGAGAAGTTGTTCCCTTACTATCTTCGGAATCACATCCACTCGCGTGCTAGCCTTTCTATTTGAGACTACTCATAGTGGGAGTAACATATGTAGTAACATCACATATTTCAAGACATTTTAGTGACATGACATGATAATAAATGATAAAAGGGAGTGATGTGGTAACTAGGTATGTTACCATAACATCACACTTATGTTACTCTCCACTATGATTAGTCTGATGTTGTATCGAGTTCGCTGCCCTCCAGTTCAGGAACTAATTCTGGCAGGCTTCTGATACTTTTACCTAAAAAACAATGCATTTCCTCAAGGACATGTGACCTAACAGCTATCAGAGTCGTTGATTACATCAAGAGTCATGCTAAAACTTATATCTAACTACTTCAGTTTTACCTGATTATTGTTGTGAAGCCTCACCAATACTGCTGAGCACATCTCCAGCTTCCATTCACATTATATATAAATTTCCCTCACTCTATCTCGAATTAATCATTACATAATTAGTACTCATGTTTTTACCATCCATCTGTCCTGTTCGTGCAGGTACACTTTCGTGAAGCCTGTTTTCATGGAAGGGTCTGTAGGAGATCGGAGGGTGTATGAAAACCTCATTCCGTTATTCAGCAACCTTATGTGGGCATTGTACACCTCCGTCTCTCATCCCTACAAGCCTTTCTTCTTCATCGCTAGTGGAATGGGCTTCGTCGCTCAGCTTATCTGCGTCTTCGTCTACATTTACTTTGCGAAGGGGAAGAAGCAAACGCATGCCCTCCTCCTTTCCTTGGCAGTCACCGCCATCGCCCTGATAATCACATTATTGGTAGCTTGGATGGTGCTCCCAGATAGGTGGAGCAGTACTTTCATCGATGTTATTGCCTCGGTATCTGGAGCATCTGTGCATATTGTCCCTTTATTTGACCTGGTAAGTGGCTACCGTATGCACGCCGGCCGGTGAAGTGCGCAGCATGGCGTGATTTATCTATCTATGGTTCGTGGATGAACTGAAACTGATCGAGTTTGTACTGCAGGTGACTAAGAGGAAGGAGGTCAAAAACTTGAACCCAATCATGCTGCTCATCTCCCTCTTCGGGGCATTGGCTTGGACCAGCTACGGCTGCATCTCGGTCCCCGTCAACTACTACGTCGTGGTACGTAGTATCTATCTCCTGGTGCCATCGTTCGTTCCATGCCGGTGCACGTAGCCTTAGGGCCGTTTAGTAGTTTGGGCTGAATCCGTGCATCACTACGCCAGGAGAAGAACTCCCCTAAGGGCGTGTTTGGTAGCCTGGATTCTATTCATGGCTCATTGTGTTAGTGGGAAGAAATCCTCATCTCATTCCAGACGAGCTCCGGTGCAAAAAAATATGCTTCGTTTGTTAGTCTGCATTGCATCGTTAGACACTCAAGTGCCATTTCGTTTGGTTGCTATGTATTAGCCTGCAGATCTAAGCAGATACAACTTACATATGTTTGGCTATTCTGTATTAGTATGCGTACTATTGTCTCGTATCTACTAATCCTCTACTTACCGGCTAATAAAGTCATAATTAGCCAAACTCATCATAAACTCCACGGCCCCAACAAGGATGAGGCCAGCACGGGCCGAGGCCGGCGAGGTCGAGTCTGAGCGTCGCCGCCACGGGCCAGCCGAGCGCGCATCTAGTGACGGCACGGTGAAGCCGGCGAGACCCCAAACTCCCCATTAACGGCAAGAGCAAGGCCGAGGGCGACCAGTGCGGGGCGACGAGGACGCGGCCGGGAGAGGATTTTCATGAGGGTGCGGCTAAGGGCCGGTGCGGGGCGGGCAGCGCCCAAGACCTGCAACCAGCGTGCGCCGGGCAGGCGCGGGCGCGACCAGGCACGGGCTGGCGAAGGCGCCGCGGCCTGGCGCATGCGTGCGCGGGTGGCGTGGGCGCGGCCTGGCACGGGCGGGGCGCCGTGGCCGGCGCGAGCGCGGCCCGGCGCGGGCACCGGCCGAGGCGCGGGCGCCGCGGCCCGGCGCCCGAGGGGGCGGGCGGCTCGGGCGCGGGGGGGGGGAGGCGGCCAGGGGCGGGCATGGGGCGGAGGCACCACGGCCAGGGGCGGGGGCACCATGGCCAGGGGCGGGGGCAGCACAGCCAGCGGCGCGGCTAGTGCGCGGCCAGGGGCGTGTGTGGGTGCGGCTCGGGTGCGGCGCGGCCGGCAGGGGCGAGGGGCCATGGCGGAGCTCCACCATGGCCGAGACCATGTCTATGGCGGAGCTCCTCCGTGGACGTAGCAGAGCTCCATCGTGGCCGAATCCACGTCCATGGCGGATCTGGTCTTCGTTGTGGCCGTGGCGGAGCTCCTCTGTGGCGTGGCCGTCGCGGAGTCCGTGGCCATCGTCGAGGAGCTCTTCCCGTGGAGGCATAGAGTGGATTAAGAAGAGAGATTAAAGAGGCTCCTGAAAACACATGTTGTCTGCTCGTTCTCGCGTTTGCATCGCGGGGCCAAAGTTTGCATCAGTGGAGTCAAGGATTCGTCTCGCCACGGCCTAACCCTGGAGAAACTGTCAAACTGGGCGTTCCTCCAGGGCCTGTCCCAGGGGTGCTTTAAGACCCGTGCCATGCAAGAACGCAAGTATGCGCAGGTAACTAAGCGACCTATTTTTCTTCTTCACTCATGCAAAAAAGGGGGGTGCAGCCTACCAAACGCGTCCTAAGCGTTTTAGACACTACTAGAAAAAGGCCTAGCCGTAAGATTGCTAACAGTAGCGCAGGTGCGCCACTACTCTATAGCAGTGGCGCACCAAAAAGTGGTGCTCCACTGCTAGCATATTACCAATGATGCACTGGTGTAGTGCTGCGCCACTACTAAGTGTGAGACTGGGTTATAAACAGGTCTAGAGTTAGCAGTGGCGCACCACATATAGGTAAATAGCAATGGCGCACATGTATGTGGTGCGCCACTCTGATGGAAATAGCAATAGCGCACTGTGTGCATGGTGCGCCACTGTGATACCAGCCCAGATCCACATTCTCTCTCCACCCACACGCAGCACTCTCCCCACGCACCGCTCTCTCTCCCAACTCCACTCTCCCCACGCACCAACCTCGTCTCGTCCCTGAGCCAGACCACCACTTCGCTCTCTCTTCCACTCATCCCCACCACCACCACCACGAGGACTCCCCCCCCCTATTCCACGACTCCGGTGACTCCTCCTACTCCCGCCGCCGCCCCTCCTCCTCCTCCGTGGTCGGGGAGGTGCCCGTCTCGCAGTCCTTCATCAAGGCGGCCAGCAACGTCTGCTTCTCCTTCTTCGTGCTCGCCGTCCTCTCCCCCAACCCCAAACCACCACCTCTCCCGCTCACCCAGCCCCCAGGTCCTTTCCCCCACACCCAGGTCCTTCTCCCTCGTCTCACGGCCCCCCGTCGTTGTGCCGGCCCCCGTCGCCGTGCCGGCCTGGAGGTCCTGCCTGGAGGCGAGCGGCAGAGGTGCGCGGGCGAGCGGCGGAGGCGCACGGCCCTGACGGCCGCGGCAGCGGAGTTGAATCGTCGGGCCTGGTCCTCTCCCCCGAAGCAGCGGCGGCAGCAGCAGCACGTCGAGCGGCGACGAGCCCCACGGTGCCGGCGGCGAGGTCGAGGAGCATCACGAGCACCGACTCCCCAGGGTGCCAATCAGCGCCGCCATCCCCTGTCTAGCACCGCCGTCGACGGGTGCGATCAGACGGGGCGTGGCGTGGAGGCGCTCGAGATGGTCGAGCTCGCGACGGTGCCGGCTAGCCGCCGCCACCAACCGGCCAGCCGCTGCCTCCAACCGGCCAACCGCCGCCAGATGCCGATCTGGATCTAGATGACTTTGTAAATAGGCCCTTGTAAAATTTCTGATGTGGATCTAGATCTCAATCTGACGTTTTTGCTCCAAGACCCCTGTAATATTTGAAATCAACCTGCAATATATGGTCCTGGTGGCCAGCTTTTATTTTTTAATGCAAAAAAAATCTTAGCAGTGGCGCATGTTGATGATGATGTAGTGCGCCATTGTTATACTCACAATACCAGTGGCGCATGCGAGTGCTGCGCCACTGCTAATACTTAGCAATGGTGTGATATTAGTGGCGCACCACTAGTGCGTAACTGATGTCTAAAACAAGTGCGCCACTGATAACTGTTTTCCAAGTAGTGAGACGGACCACGGGTTAGAAACGGCTCATTATTTGGTGTGTACCCAAGTGTCAGTATGTTTGGACGCCTAGAAAAAGTGATCACATGCGTTTGGTAGTTATTTTAGGCATAGTTTCTGCTTTTCCTCACCATATTTAAATACAGTAATCTTACCATCACATAACGGCACACAACATCACAAAGATGAGCATAAGCACACTACACAGTTATATACACATGGAACAAAGTACTTAGTACCTAATCATAGCATTAGAGTGGTAAGACGCCTACTTAACCCTGAGGGCAGACTACCCAGGTCCAAAAGCATTGTTCAGCAGCCTGTAGAGGCCAAGATTACATGCATGTATGCATAAAAGCAAGTGTTGAAGAGCCTACTGAGGCATGATGCACAATAACAATAACTTCACAAAAGCAGAGAAAGAGAATAAGCATACAACCTTAATGGCAAGGATCAATATAAGGGCCTTGGCGGTGCTTCTTGCAGCTCCAAATTCTCGAGCAGGAACTCTCCTTCCTGTACACGGCGACCTGGAAGCCATCGTCGGAAGGGGTGAAGACGAGCGTGTCGTTGACCCAAAGCTCAGCCTTCCCGACAAACTTGCTCCATGACTTGATGAAGCCGACGCGCTCGGCCTTCCACTGAAGTTGCACCTTGTGCGCGCTCGCCCATGTAGAAGGCCACCTTCACTAGCGGGCCATTTCTCTTCAGCTTGCACTTCTTGATCAAGAGCTGCTCCATGTAGGGCGCAAGGTGAGGGCACGAAAGTCCTGGCTCTCCGGCTGCACCAAGAACGCAGGAAGTCGCTGCCTGGGACCGTGCCCCAGGTTAGCAGGACGCTCCGCGTGAACCCTAGGCTCGGTGATCTGCCGGTGGGTTTCCATGAACCCTTCATTGGCGTCTCGAAGACGCACCTGGATGGCATTGTCCCGTGCCTCCCATTTGGACCCGTATGGGAATGTTTCCAGGATGAGCTAGTTCTGCAGATACAATGAAAATGACAAGAGTGAGCTATACTTGGTATGGTGAGCTCCAATGGCAATGACAAGCTCAATATCACCATGGCAATGACAATCGCAACATAAACCATGGAAATGACAAGCTCAACATCACCATGCCATTCATAAGCTCAACATCATCATGCCATTCATCCTAATCATCATTGGCATGCTTATGACTAAAATGCAATGCATTCTGACTAACATGCGATGCACATTGACCTCAATCTGATCTACACTGTCACCAATCTGATCTACATTGATATCAATCCGATATGGAAGGGACATAGTACTTACAATGGGTTGGAGAGCAAGCGGGCCTGAGGAGGAGGCCGCGTTGTGGCACCAACATGTGGCCAAGGAGGTCGCACACCAAATCTAGGAGCAGGCGGAGCCGGAGCAGCGGTCAGCTTCCACGGCGTTGGAGTAGCGGTCAGAAGACGGGGCGCTGATGGAGCAGACGGTTGCCGATGCGCACAGGGTCGGCCGAAGGGCGACGGCATGACCTGCGGCGCGCCATTGGGAGTAACCGGACGCGGCTGGCCCCGTGGCCTAAATGTGTGCATTGGGGTAGAGGCGAACCCTAGCGGAGGCTCCATCTCCCGATTGGAGCCTTCTACACCCGCCGCCATTGCCGTCGCCCGGGCCGAAGCGAACCCTAGGCTGCAGGCCTGAAAAACCCCTGTCGCGGGATCCGCCGATCGAATCCCGGTGGCTTGTAGTGCAGCCATAGGCACGGTCCTCGTACCCATCCCGACGTGCTTGGAAGCGATCAGAGACGACCGATTCAACACCGGTACTCGACCGACATCGATCTGGCGCCGCCGCATCGCGACCGTCTGCCTCGTACTCCTGGACCATGCGTAGTTGCACAACGTTCGGCCGGGTGACCGTTGGGCCGTCGGTGGGATCTGTCGGCACTGGGGCCGAAGGAGGCGGGGAGGCGAGGAGGCCATGGGCGGCGGTTGATGGAACATTGGTGTGTGTCAGTGAGGGAGATGAATGGAGAGAGAGAGGAGTGAACCGGTGACAGGAAGTGGGGAGAGAAGGCCTAGACAACACAGTGTCTCCTGTGCTTCTCCATGCGTGCAACCGTTGTACGCAGGCGTGCAAAATTGGATGACAACGGGACATGCCCGCTAGAAACAGCCAATTCGGGCGTTGCTCTTGGGCCTGTCCCTAGGTGTTTTGAGAACCGGTTAGGCCACAACGCGGAGGCCTTCCGGGCAACCAAACGGCCCAAAATTTACAGGACCGATGCGAGCCAAGGGGGCTCCAGGCTACCAAACGGGCCCTTATACCTATACACGTAGTCGGTTAGTTTTCATCTGTGCAACACGAGAACACAAGAGGACATGGCACGAGAACCGACCTATTTTGACCTAAATTTAGGCTGAAAATGTGTTTGCGTCAACGCATCGCAGACCACGTATGTGTTCTCCCACACCCGCTTCGGGTACGTCTGGCAGCGGCCAACCACCCTCTCGCCTTTTTTGCGGCAGTATTGGCATGTTGCACTCGTCTTGTGAGCTGTCATCAATGTCAGCTGCTTGACTCATGCGTCGGCATCCTTGTGGATGTGGCGTACTAGCTCCATGAGATGCGGATACCAGCGTCATGGCTCGACGTGAACCTGCACGGCAGCAAACACCTCAACTTAAGGAGGGTGTCGATGCCACACTCATGCCACGGGAAATCCCGGCGCAATGCCAGGAAAGCCGACGTTGGTGGGTCCTCCTCCCGCACGAACTGAGGCCGGACCCTATACCATTAATTTCGTGGGACACCTTCCCCGAGAGGGATTTAACCATGTGGTGTCACGTCGCCTTCCTAGGGGCGCCGAGTACGAGCAGGGCCAGGCCGACGGTCGCGTGAACGAGGAGCCACAGGTGAGCGACGACATCCCGAGGAAGGAGCCCCGTGACGACGTACCCAGCTACCTAGGCCCCCTCGCGTAGTGGGAGATGGCGGCGGTTGTGAAGCAGGAGGAGGAGGTCCCCATTCTGACGCATGAATTGGAGGATGATAAAGCCCTCACGCTCGCCATCACCCAATATGAGTTGGAGGACCTGGCCATGTGGACGGCCTTGTCGTGCAACTGTGGGAATCCTTCGGCGACTCCGGTGTGCCAGATTTTGTCATGGGCAACGTGGCATGCACCTGCTCCTATTCCTGCGCCTAGGCCCGCTTCTACGCAAGTGGCTGCACCTCTTGTGCCGCAGCCGCACTCGTCATTGCCTTGGTCGCCGCCGGTCTACATCAAGCTGGACGACGACAATGAGTAGGTGACACCGGTGCAAACCCTTGCTAAGGTTTTAGTTCATTTTAATTTATGTTATTTTTTATTTTTTGTCCTATGTAATTATGTTTTTAATACATGAAATATTATCAAAAAATATACTTCATACAATTGGGTTTACCCCCAACCCAATCGTAAAAAGGGTGGGCACAACCACATAATTAGGGGATGAGGGTGCAGGGTGCATCATCGCCGAAGTAGAACTAGACGGAGTCAGAGCTTAGAGGGAGTGCTGGGGGTGGCAGGGGACCGGTGGAGGGGTAGCTTCAAGGAGGATGGGCCGGGCGGCGAGGCGGTTGCGAGAGCGAGAGCGCCACTGGCCACGGGTGACGGTGGTAGGCGTTCCAGCTGGTGGTTGTTGTTGGGGTGGAGTAGGTATCGAGTCCGGCGGCGGGCGGCGCTTGCCTTCTTCCTCTTGGGCGGGCGGCGCTGCTCCTCCCTCTCCTATTTATCTTTGGACAGTACTGGGCGTCCCCCGGCGGATTCCCAGCCCTCGGGTCCCCGTGCTGACATGTGTCCTTTTTGCTGTCGGGTAGCAAAAAATAACCCGCTTTTGCTTCAGTGTAGCATAAAATGGTTCACACACGAAATAAAAGGAAAAAAACTCAGCTCGCCGGACACACCACCGGCGACTCCCCGGAGACCTCGCTGGAAAGCTCGTAGCAAAAAACTTGTTCTAATGTGGCATAAATAGATATCGTCACAGACATCGACGGGGAATTCGGCGGAGAACTCACTGAAGACCTCACCGGAGACCCCCCGTAGAAAACATAATGTGCAAATGTAGCATAACCACACAAAAATTGTAGCAAAAAATTATTCATATGTCGCAAATCCACATAATGGGGACATCAACGCAGACCTCCTCGCCTACAGCCGACAGCAGCACCGTCCAACCTTGCAGCAACTCCGTTCGCACAAAGGTAGCAATGCCCGGAACCTCTAGTAGAAACACCCGACACCTAAGGATGGGGCTTGCCTGCTCCCTCGATATGCTCCCATCTGTGCGCCCCTTCTTCCGTTTAACATCGAACGGCTTTCACTTGTTTCCTTCACCGAGGACCTTTTCCAGCCCAAAAAAGTACAAAAAGCTCGTATTTCCTTCTCTTCCGTAATACTCGTGCCTGGTGCATGTTCTCTCTCGGTCCCCTTCACACAGCCGACCTCGACGGGTCACGACGGCGAGAGCAGCAGGCCAGCAGCCCGCCACCGATGGCCCGATCTCCATCGGGCCCCTTCCCCTCGTCCTCTCGCCGGCTCTCCTCCGGCCGTCGCCCGGTGGATGATATGAGGGTGAGATGGTCGGCAGTACAGCCATGCTAGTCGCCGGTTACGAATCGAGGAGCAAGAAATCCACAAAAGAACATGTTGGTGTATGCCAAAGCCACGATAAGAATCGTGTGTGACACTGGTTCCCTAGTGAAGAAATCAACTGATACAAAGGATAACTTAGACCAGCAATTTCTCACACTGAATTCTCTATATGAAAATTTTGCTGTGATATGAAAGCCTGTACCGGTGTCGTACCGGCGTCATCAGTGTTCTGGCTCATGCGGCTGCCGCTCTTCGGAAGGTTCACGGCTGTGGAAGCGCCCCTGTGGTGACCTGCTTAGTTGCACACTGCAACCGCGACCAGCTCCGTGCGTTCCTAGGACACACGTCACTTCCACCGTGAGTCCATGACGGCGTCAGGCTCCACCGTGGTGAGGTATGTACGGCATGTGGGTTCACGAGGCTCACTCCCCGGCTCGCTGCAGGATGAGCACGACAGCACGTACATCTTCATGCTGGACTCGTTCTCCATGACGCCCAGTATGGCATCAGGTGATACTAAAAGGACGGTTCATCGTCGTTCTGAACGACTAGACACACCCATTCTTCTCCTTGATTCCTTGTGATCAGCTGCTTGTGCTTGTTCCCGTTGAATAAACAAGTACACGTCGGAGATCCATATATCATGGTCTCATGGATCGTCGCCTTCGTCGATCGGAGACATTCGGCAGGGAGCGGCAACGTGAGGATATGGCGTGGCAGAGGGTAAGAAGGTGGGGGGAAGATCTGGACGGTCGCTATCTGGCTGCTCTCTCGCTCCCGTACAAATGTCATAGCCTAGTATTTAGGGAAGGAGAAGCAAATACAGGATTTCACGCAACTTTGTTTCCGCTAAAATAGGGAAAAACTGCCGAGCCGTTCGATGTTAAAATGACATAAGAGCGCACGGATGGGAGCATATCGAGGGAGCACGGGGCTTGCCTGCTCCCTCGATATTATCCCATCCGTGTGCCCCTTCTTCCGTTTAACATCGAACGGCTTTCACTTGTTTCCTTCACCGTGGACCTTTTCCAGCCCAAAAAAAAAAGAAGAAAAAGCTCGTATTTCCTTCTCTTTCGTAATACTCGTGCCTGGTGTATGTTCTCTCTCGGTCCCCTTCACACAGCCGACCTCGACGGGTCACAGCAGCGAGAGCAGCAGGCCAGTAGCCCGCCACCGATGGCCCGATCTCCATCGGCCCCCTTCCCCTCATCCTCTCGCCGGCTCTCCTCCGGCCGTCGCTCGGTGGATGATATGAGGGTGAGATGGTCGGCAGTACAGCCATGCTAGTCGCCGGTTACGAATCGAGGAGCAAGAACTCCACAAAAGAACATGTTGGTGTATGCCAAAGCCACGATAAGAATCGTGTGTGACACTGGTTCCCTAGTGAAGAAATCATCTGATACAAAGGATAACTTAGACCTGCAATTTCTCACATTGAATTCTCTATATGAAAATTTTGATGTGATATGTACCGGCGTCGTACCAGCATCATCAGTGTTCTGGCTCATGCGGCTGCCGCTCTCCGGAAGGTTCACGGCTGTGGAAGCGCCCCTGTGGAGACCTGCTTAGCTGCACACTGCAACCGCGACCAGCTCCGTGCGTTCCTAGGACACACGATACTTCCACCATGAGTCCATGACGGAGTCAGGCTTCGCCGCGGTGAGGTATGTACGGCCTGTGGGTTCACGAGGCTCAGTCCCCGGCTCGCTGCTGGATGAGCACGACAGCACGTACATCTTCATGCCGGACTCGTTCTCCATGACGCCCAGTATGGCATCAGGTGATACTAAAAGGACGGTTCATCGTCGTTCTGAACGACTGGACACACCCATTCTTCTCCTTGATTCCTTGTGATCAGATGCTTGTGCTTGTTCCCGTTGATGTCGGAGATCCATATATCATGGTCTCATGGATCGTCGCCTTCGTCGATCGGAGACATTCGGCAGGGAGCGGCAACGTGAGGATATGGCGCGGCACAGGGTAAGAAGGTGGGGGGGAGATCTGGACGCTCGCTAGCTCGCTGCTCTCTCGCTCCCGTACAAACGTCATAGGCTAGTATTTAGGGAAGGAGAAGCAAATACAGGATTTCACGCAACTTTGTTTCCGCTGAAAAAGGGAAAAACTACCGAGCCGTTCGATGTTAAAAGGACATAAGGGCGCACGGATGGGAGCATATCGAGGGAGCAGGCAAGGGTTCCTCCTCCAGCGGGTCGAGCCGCCCCCGCGCCCGCCCGTCTACGACAGCTCCGAGGAGGAGGACGCCATCGTCACGCGGGAGCCGACGTTCTCCGCTGGAGATTACGTCCACGGCTCCAACGAGGAGGACACCGTCATCGCGCAGGTGGCGGCGATCACGGAGGCGGAGGCCCGCGCTCGCTGGCACCGGGAGGAGGCCGACGTCGTCCACCAAGTGCGGGAGTACAAGGCGGCGCGCCGGGAGGAGCGCGTCCGCCGCGTCATGCTCGAGATCGTCGAGCTTGACTCCGAGTAGGAGCTCCTCGCCATCCTCTGCGGCGACGCCCTCCTCCACCACCACCGGCACCGCCGCACGCAGAGGCCATCGAGGCCTCATTTTGGTCGGAAACTCGGAATTAGTTAGCGCGGTTCGGGCTAGTAGTTAATTTAGGTTTTTGGTACATATTATGTTAATTTTGATGCTCAGTCGGAGCATCAAACTATCATCTATATGTGTTCATCGATGAATTCTCCCGCGAGATTTTAATTCCATTTTCTCAGTCTGGGTTTTACGGTTTCTGTTCTGCACGAGTGGCAAAATCATCCTAAACGACGTTTTCGAGAAACTGAATAGAGCTTTTCCGGTTCCAACTTTTTGTCTTACTGTTAAAGATGCTGTTAGATACTATAGTAAATTGCGCGCACACATGCCTATTGGGTCATCGTGCCAAGAAATCCTGAAGATTGGCGATTTATAATAAAAAAGACATCACCTATTAAATACAGTTCGTAACAAATACCGCACAAAAACGACAATTGTTAGGTGAGGCCTTCCTTTGCTTTGCCACACTGGACTGGTCCGACCGAACCATATCATCCCGAGTCGCACGTTTCTCTCCTCTCCTTTCATTGCTCAATACTCTCTCTCGAGTTCAATCACTGCCCATGGGAAATAAACATTGTTGCGCATACCTTAGCTAGGTTCTGTTATGATTATAAAGTTCGTGTAATTGGGACAATAAGCCCACTAGCTGTATTAATTGTGAGCAAACTGATGAACGATGTAATTGTTATCCAAATATCAGTAAAGTTGTCGTGGTGGCTTTCCCTCAAAAGACACAAAAAACGATGTGCACAAACCATAGGCCAAACGACAGAGCAGGAGGCGACGATAGTGATCAGGACCTTGTATGTGTTCGGGAGACGCAACATGTGACTATGCCACTCCTACTCCTCGAGAAGAGGGTAGTGAGCCCTTTGACCCCAACAACCTAGTCCACCTCAATTTGAACTGGGAACCGGAAGACATCCTCAGCCCCGGTATAGCAGACAATCATCCACGGGACTTGGCCCCGCAGCATGTCGTCCCCCCCCCCCCCTTGACCCCAACAACCTAGTCCACCTCAATTTGAACTGGGAACCGGAAGACATCCTCAGCCCCGGTATAGCAGACAATCATCCACGGGACTTGGCCCCGCAGCATGTCGTCCCCCCTCCCCCCCCCCCCATGATGTCCAGGAGGACCAAAGCCAGGGTGATGCAATCCAAACCGCCAACACGGGCCCCATGTTCCCAAGTGCAGGAGAACACATAGGTACACATCGTAAAAGGCCACAAAGCACGAGATATGCATAACACTGCTACGGGTCATATGGTCCCGTTGAAGCCCACACCAAGGCAACATTTTCGGAGGAAGCAGCTGGCGAGGACGAAGATCACACGCTCGAGTGAAGTTGGGAACAATACCGTTTCATGGTGATGTGGAACCGGTGTGATCTCAGACCGGGGGTGCCCGACATCCGATGAAGTTGTGAGCAAGTAGGGATCCAACATCCGCCAAGCGCTCTAGCATTGCCTTCTTCTCAGAAGACCTCGACCATTTGTGCGCCATCCAGGAGGAGATAAGCTTAAAGGCCAAGGTCAGCCCCGGTGCAACACTAATTACGTCATGATGTGGAAAGAAGAAATGGGGAATCTGACAAAACGGGATCAAGAACAATAACACCCCCCGTCACTCTGTCCTTTTCCCTAGATAGGGTCCTGCCGCACGTTCACCGCGACACCTAAACCATCGGGCATTCACACGCCACATATCATGAAAAAATGGCACGCCAGGAGCATTTAACCGTCCACTACCCTCCCCGCGACTGCAATTATATATTGAAGCAGCCACCATCATCCCTCCAACGATGATCATTTCAAGTCAATCGTATGGGGCTCGAGGTGTAATGTCACATACATTTGCTTCCTGTAGGAAGGTGTGTTTGACTAGCCAACATGTTGATAAGACTAAACGCACCAGGAATATTTCGGATGAGCAACGCATCAATACATCGTGTGGTGGTCCGGCCGAAACCAAAGCTCGCCAAGGAACAAAGTATATCTCGACAAGGCGGCATCCGTCAGAATGCACTGCCCGCTATCTTTGCAGGAAGTTTGCTCCAAGACCAAACTCCGCAAGTCGGGCCTAGACCAGGAACCAAGTTCTTCATCCTTTGCATGCCTCTTCGAGCCACCCAAGGGCTCAAGGGCTACTGATGGTGTCATGGTTTACACGGTACCCACATATCCATAAACTTAAGTTGGACGGAAAAAGGGTGCAGGGACCCAATAAAACGGCTAACTTCGCTAGTTGGCCACTAGTGGACACACACAGAGGACAAGGGGTCTACGTACCTCTCCTAGAAGTTTGTGTCGTGAAAAGACTTGACGACATGGTAGGACTCTTCCGTGACCTCAATGGAGTCTCATCCCGAGCAATCAAGTGAACGCCAGCATACTTAATGTACCAGGAGGCCTCGAAGTCCCCGCATGACGACTGAGCTAGTGTGTGGTACTCCAACGCTTACGGCCACGACATCTGTCATGGGCAAGGCAAGCAAAGTTAGTTTTTGCTCCATCCACTAGGATAGGTAGTGGATTGAATATCGCGGCCACTCTTATTTGAGACTGTGGCGCTCCTTATATATACATGTACCCCTCCATCCGAGAGCAGAGGTCAAACACTTCACCATTTCTCACACATCACTCCACCAAACCTTTACTACAAGGCCATCATACACACACTCTACAAATAGTGCGGCACAAATGCATATGAACAAATATGAGAGCAGATAAATAGAGTCCGAGCTCTAGAGAGCACTTTATTCCAAAAATATATACTTACACATTTTAAGAAAAAAATGAAAAGAAGTCTATTTATAGCCAGTTATGCATTATACACTTGTGAGAAGTCCCAATGCGAAATTATTTTGCATTCAACGCTACACAAAAATGATAAAAGAAAGACAAACTTTGTAATTTTGGTAACGTAGACTATTCACTATACTCAGAGTCCACTATTATTTCTCTCTTTTTTGTGGATTCTATACAAAGTATTTGCATTAAGATTTTACACATTTGTAGTATACATCATTGGCTACATCCATACTCTTTTCCGATTTTGTTGAAACTTAGAAAGATAACTTTTGATATTGTTTTAAATAAAAGGCTCCCTGAAGCTCTGCCTCCATTTGGGAGTTTCCGAAGCAATACCTCTACTATGTTGTTGTTTCTTTGAAAACAACATGTGGTATTTGTTATTACAGTACCTAATATCCGTTACAAATCCTTAACAGTTGTGGTTTTTTGTTACAACCACCTCACTAGATATGTTCTAAGTGTAAGGACAAGGACATGTACAATGGGGTGACGGCAGCCTTTTTCTTATGGTTGCCACGTAAGATTTTTTGCTTAGTCGGAGAAGATATATTGAAGAAAGAGAAGGTTGTCTTCTCTTAGCTAAGAGATGATATTTATAAAATAAGAGAAGGCTATTTCGCCATTGTTCCATTTGTCTTTTCTTAGCAATCCAATTTCGTTCTAAAATTTAATTAATTTTGATTTATTGCTAGGGATGATAACAAGAGAAATAGATACTGTATTGTACCACTTATATTAACTGTCTTCTCTAGATAATGTAGACTTCTAAGAGAAGATGCACCTTCCTTACCATTGTACATGTCCTAGCCCTAAATATATGTACAATGGTTGATAAGGTGGCCTTATCTTAGATATTGCATGCAATTATAGAAGGCAAAGAACATGTTGTATTATAAATTATCTCTTAGAGTTATCTCCTATAATTATTGTTTGTGTGCTCCTTAAGTTATGACATAATTAAAAATTAATTAAAATGTGGATCTAGGATAAGACATGTGGTACAATAGGGAATATGTCTTATCTGTTTTCTAATAGATGATCTCTTAATTAAGAGAAGATGCATTTTCTTTTCCCGTTTCTCTCTCCTCCAACTCAATAATTATTCTGTGTGTCATTACCAAGATAAAATCATGGTAATATATTGTGCATAAATTTCCGCGAAAATCAAACTGCACTAACTTTGACCAAGTTAATTGAGAAAAGTATATATACCTAATATATAGTGCATATTAAGATATAACTCATGACCAATCTAGTGGTATTGATTTTATATTGTAGATGTTGATATATTTTTTGTACAAACTTGATTAAAGTTTACACGGTTTGACTATGCAAAAAAACAAATATGCACTATATTTCAGCATGGAGGGAGTACATGCCCTAAGCAATCTACGTCAATATGTTCTTACGGACATCAAAAAACACACTCAGCTGACTAGGAGTTTATTTACGTGATAGTGGCATCATTTTGTGCGTGCAGGTACCAAATCTCACCGGCATTGTGTCCACGGCTGTGCAAACCATTGTATACTTCAGATGCCGCGAGACCCGCATCTACTCTGTCCAAACTGGTACCAACTTAAATTCGGCATCTACTGGACTACAGATGGGAAAGCTCTTCGAGGCGTCTGCAGTGTAGAGGCTGCGGAGTCAAAGTACCAAGACGAGGCAGATTTTTGTTTTGGACATCTAAACTCCCATGTCATGTATACCGCTAATGTGTTTTTGAATTGTTCCTTTTAGTTGGATAGCCTGCAACATGCATGACACTATTGTGGAGGTGCCTCGGCCCCCAGTCCAATCCTCACCCAAGATTCAGACTTTGTGAAGAATACTAGCCATTAGAACTCTTATTAAGAGCAATAGCGCCCCCTTACCGAACTAAATCTTTCAATTTAGGCCCCTACAGGTCAGATGCTGGCTCCACTTGGTTGTCGAAATTGGAGACCGTAAACGATAACTAGCACAAAACTAACCCAGAGTGAGTCGGAGGAAGTAGTTGATACTTGCATATTATTACAGTTTGCGCAACTGGATAATACGATGATTTGGAGAGCAAGGCACAGGGGTTGGATCCCTGAAATCACGGAAGGTTAAGGTAACTGAACCAATCACTTGTTTCCACATTCCTATCCGTAGGTTCAGCATTTCCGATATATTTTCGCCTCTCAATGGTTGCGAAAATCTAAAAACTGTTCGTCGGCTCCAATCGAAAATACAGTCCCACGACTTGTACTGCATACGCCTAACGTAATTCAGACATAGTGATCGGTTGATCATCCTCTCACAAGAAGCTATTAACTTTCCTTACATGCCAATTTACATGTATATTACTAGATAGCTCGATCATTTCACGATACGACAACTGTACTTTCATCCGCATAAATGCTTTACTAGCTAGAAATAATAAGTAATTAAGCAAGTTTTCGTATTGTACCACTCACCTGGAGAGAGATCGAAGGAGATCAATGGCGTCGTGTGCACTTTGGTAGTTTGGCGACGAACAGCAACCGATCGGGAAGGCTAGCTCGAACTCCATTCGTAAGGAGGTTGGAATTAACTTGGAAGTTGGCTCGTTGCACTTGTATGGAGGGACGACAACGTTGACTTGACTTAGAGCGAGGTTGGTTGCCTGTGGTACTGCATTATTGGTTCTAGAACAGGTCCAACCGTTGCAAAAAAAAAAAGAGCCTTTGAATGCTCAGTTGGCGTGTCCCTGGGGCCAACCAACAGTTAAACACTATGTAATATCCCAGACGCGTTTGGAGCCTGACTGTAGAGGAACCGGTAATCTGGATGGCGACAAGGCCATTTCAGGGTTTATGCTACAAACAGAGGCATGATTAATGGGTCTTCCTTCTCTTGGCCAAGAAGCGGTCAATCGTCTCAAAGTCTACAATTAGCTTCTAATGGAAAAATGTTGGAACGCAAGCATAAACCGAGTTACATATTACCCGATGCACCAAGTTCAGCACAGAGGGATCATATCAATAGGAACATTAATCATGCCAAAAGCATGCAAGAAATTGATAAGACATTCACCAACCTCAAATATGTGCAAGTTAATTAGATGAACTGCAATGTTATTAATTCTCTCCTAAAGCTTCATCTTTCAAGATGTCATAGCAGAACCTGATGGTTCCACAGGTCGCCAAGCTATCTGGTGGTTCAAAAACTTTCGTGTTGAAGCTCTTACTGCTCTAGATTGCCCACACACACAAAAAAAAGACCACATTCTGAAACCTGGCAACTTCCGGCATTATACGCACTCTTTTTTCCTCGTGTGTGTTCCTATCAATCTTTTTCTGTAAAATATTTTTACAATGCGATCCTTCTTTCTGATTTACCAGTTGATAACAATAAGAAGATTTGGAAGATGAAGATACCATTAAAAATCAAATTTTTTGGATGGTATCTTCGTCGTGGGGTTATCCTCACCAAAGACAATCTTGTTAAGCGAAATTGGCACGGAAGTACACGGTGCGTTTTTTGCCATCAGGACGAAACCATCAAACACTTATTCTTCCAGTGCTAGTTCGCGAGATCTATATGGTCAGTCATCCAAGTAGCGTCTATCCTGTATCCTCCGACTAGTGTCGCCAATGTCTTTGGCAATTGGCTTCATGGTATCGATTCAAGGTTTAAGTTGCTTCTTAGGGTGGGGGCGCTAGCAGTTATCTGGGTGCTTTGGCTATGTAGAAATGACAAGATTTTTAATGACAAAAATTGCTCTTTGTTGCAGGCCATCTACAGGTATTCTCCGTTCATGGTTACCTCTTCGACGAGTGGAGAACCGAGACCTATTTACGGAGGTCTGTACACGGTTGGAGGCTACTGCGAGGGATACTTTTTCTCTACATGGGTGGCAGCATAGTCTACGGATAGAAGCCACACCTACACCTTAGGCGTCATATGATTCATCGTTTCGATATGTATCTCGCCTAGTTTTTGTATTTATCCTTTTTGACTTGAGACAACATAAACGGCTGTGTGCATCCTGGTTATGCAGAGGCTGGATGTAATTGCTTCCTAAAGTAATAAAGCATCATTTATCGAAAAAAATGGGGCTTTCATATGGGGCTTTACAGCTATTGATAGTACTTGATCTTTTCTCCAAATGCAAATATGGCTTGGAATAAATGTGGTTAATTAGTTCCTTCTTTAATTTATTGTATATTTATGCTTGTCTCGGCGTCGTTTGCATGCAAGCGAATTGTCTTCACAAGTGTGAACCACGCAAGATATATATCATGAGCTAGATAGTGCCCTTCATCATAGAGGTGGCCACTTACCACATATTGGACTGTTGGAGCATGACCTTCAGCAAGACGAGTGAACACCGAAGATCGTTGAAATACACTAATGTCATTGTTTGAGCCTACCATGCGAAAAAGAAGAGTGCCAAATCCAAATATCTTGAGACGCAACCACCTCAAGTACGGTTTTGCACCCTTCCGTATGGTCTTCACGATGCCTGCCTGCACGAATTTTTCTACTGGATGACATGCAGTTGAACATGGAGGGCTAGAGGCCACGAATCATTTTTTAATGGAACACATCACTATTGATCACATAACATCGATACAAAGAGTCTCCAGATACTATCCGAAGAAAAGTTTGACATAAAACCTAAGCTAGAAACATCATAAGTCCTAACAAGAATGTGTGCTGCTTCATTAAGAGAGAGATTAAAATGCCGAAATGTAGTCGGTGAGAAACTCGCTAACAACACCTCAATTTGGAGTCTATTTCATAGAGAGGTGCGGCTGAGCCTAACGACGAACAGTGGGGACCTAATCAACAACTATGACTACTCTCACAGATAGGACGGATCCGGTGGGGGTGCCATGGTTCCCCTTCAAAAATAAATGTACGAACTCTTTTACCTAGTAGTATTTGAGCTAATTCTATATGAAGCATATAATTACCTAGTAGTATTTGTTTGTCATTTATCTAGTAGTATTTGAGCTAATTCAGTGTGAGCTAATTCTATACGAACTCTTTTACCTAGTAGTATTTGTTTGTCATTTATCTTCTTGTAACTAGTATAAGCTAAATTGAAAAATATTTATTATGGTCAAAACTACAAACTAGTGAAGCAACTAGTCTATTTTAGGCTAAATATGAAGCGCAAATGCGCAATAGCGAATCTTTTAAGCTTGACACCCCACTGATACTATCCTAGATACATCACTGTATCACGGGAGCTTGGCTAAATATAATAATATAAAAAAGAAGATAAATGCCAAACAAGAGAGTAGTTGACGTGATAAGGGGACGGTCTGTAAAGTGATACTCTCTCCGTTCTTTTTAATTGACTCGGATTTAATACAAGTTTATACTAAATCCGAGTCAATTAAAAAGGAACGGAGGGAGTACTATCGGATTTCAAACAACGACTCGGCGATGCTCTTGAACAGCTTGGATCGGAGAACGACGATGCGCTCCTGGCACTTGGCGGGAAATTGAGTGAAGGAGATCCTGGGCGTCGATGGCTTCTAGCAACCAAAACTATTAACTGAATGTTTGACACTGGCACGGTACTTGTCAGTTGGAGTATGTCTATACTTGTTAGATCCATCTTTATCTTTAGTTCGTCATATAAATTCGAAATTGTATTAAAGTTAGTCCATGCACTATTTCCAGCAATCAAACTAGATATCACCAAGGCCTTTGACACGGTGGACTGGGCCTTCCTCCTTCAGATTCTGATCAAACTGGGGTTTAGCCCACGGTGGACTACGATGGTGGTGGGGTTGCTTAGCACGGCTTCTACCAGGGTCATGGTGAATTGTGTCGCGGGTGACCTGATCTACCACAGGCATGGACTTCTTTCCCACTTTCTTCGACTCGGTGATGGAGGTGCTTCACCTTCTCCTGCGGAAGGCCGACTCTGAGGGGATGCTTTTGCGGCTCGCCCCACGTGGTCCCCTTCACCGTACTTCTATGTACGCGGACGACGTGGTGACCTTCATCAAGACAGAGAGGGCGGATTTGGTGGCTTGTGCAGCGGTAGTGGAGGACTTCGGGGAGGCCTTGGGCCTCCGCACCAACCAAATCAAGTGCTCCCTTCACCCTATACGTTGCACTATAGATCAAGTGGAGTTGGCGCAGTCTATTCTCGCAGGTGCTTGGTGGAGGGGTGGCCCTGGAAATATCTGGGCCTCCCCGTTGGGCTGCGCAAGGTCTCCGCGGCCTAGCTGCAGCCCGTGGTGAAAATGGGCAGCAAGCCGGTGCCTCTGTGGAGTGCCCGGTTGCTTAACCTTGGGGGTGGGGGCGGACGATTTTGGTTCAGACAACTCTCGGCGCCATTCCGATTCACGTGATGATGTTGTTGGATACCCCCCCCCCCAAGACGATGTAGCCTCTCAAGAAGATCCGTCGAGGCTTCATGTGGAAGGCCAAGGCGAACGTGAGTGGCGGCCACCGCCCGGTGGCCTAGGACAAGGTGACCTCTCCTAAATCTTGTGGGGGTCCGGGCCCCGGTTTCTCAACCTAACGCTGCGTTACTGTTGGGTGTGGCTGCAAAGAGTGGACGCGACCAAGGCTTGGGCGAAGTTTGATCTTCAGATCCCCCTGGCCCGGGCCCTCTTCGAATCCTCCACGGCGGTGGTAGTGGGCAATGGGGAAAGAGCTCTGTTCAGGAAGGACCGCTGGCTACAGGGCGCCAGGGTGGTGGACCACGCGCCCAATTTGGTGGCCATTGTCTCAACCCGTAATGCCAAGGTTTGCTCGGTCAAGGATGGCCTCGCCGGGGAGTGGTTGCGTGATTGTGGGCCGAACCTAAGTCCTGCAGCGGTGGCGGAGTTCTTTCACCTATGGGGCATTCTCGCTGGTTTTATGTTCGTTCCGGAGCAAGAGGACTCCGTTGTGTGGTGTTGTTCGGTGGTCCGGAAATTCTCCGCGAAGTCAGCATATGTTGCCTTCTTTGCGGGGACTACGGTGGCGCCGGTTACTTCGGGAGATTTGGCGCTCAAGGGTGCTATACAGCTGCAATTTCTTCGTTTGGCTGGTGTCCCGAACATGTGCTGGACAGTAGGTAGGCTTCAAAGACGCGGCTTGCCCCCTTTGCGACCAGGAGTAAAAGACGCTCCAGCACGTCCTGCTTGGTTGCATAGTCGCCCGTGAGGTCCGGGCTTGGGCGTTGACGTGGTGGAACAAATTGGAGTGGATTCCCGACGCTTGCTCTGAGATTGTGCACTGGTGGACCTCGCTACGATGCCCCAGAGCCGTGTGTAGGGACTTGTGGACGGCGATCATCTTGGTCTTCTGGTGTATCTGGAGTCCGGCTGCGCGTTCGGTTAATATGGTTAATTCGGTTCGGTTAATACGGTTTTTCGGTAAATACAGTTTCAATACTTCGGTAAATACGGTTTCGTATAAAAATACGGTTCGGTTTCGGTAATAACCATATAAATTCGGTTCGGTTTCGGTAATAACCAAATTAACCAAAGTTGACGCGAATTTTTGAATAACATCCATTTTTATGGACATATATTTGGTTTTTCTACTTTTTAATACCAAACTAAATGTGTTACAGGAGAAAGAAATGCTAAGTAATGAAAATGCGGCCAAAATAAAAATAAATGCATCAATATTGGGGACTAGAAGTCTAGAACTCACGATCTGTCACAAACTTATGTATACTAGCACGTACAAACCACAAATCTAGAGTAGCTCTCTTGCCTAATATGCACGTCAAAGATATATAAAAGTCTAACGTGAATTTGGGATGGGCTTAGAAAGAAAAATTCTTTGTTTCATTGGGATCTTCGGTTTTCTTCGGTTAACCATGGTTTTTTCGGTTTTTAACTGAATTAACTGAAGTGTATATGGTTAGCACTTTTGCTAACTGAAACCTAACCATAAAACCATAAAAACTGAAATTCGGTTTCGGTTAGGTTTTTTTCGGTTCGGTTTTCGGTTTCAGTTCGGTTATGTGCAGTCGGAATCTGGAGGCATAGGAATGATGTAGCGTTCAATGGTGCCACCCCTGCAGCGGCGACCATTCAACCTAGGATTAGGGAGCAGATCCAGATGTGACGTGTAGCTAGGCTTTTCCGTTTGAAGTCCTTTGGATTTCCTGAGCCTCTTCCTTTTTCGTGGCGGGATGGAGATTGGGTTTTTTTGTTGTAGGGGAGCTGCCACCCCCTGTTGGTAGTGATACCTGTGGCTCGGACTTTCTTGCTCTTTTTTCTATGTGATTAGTACATCTTCGAGGGTGTATTCTCGAAACAAACTATTTTCAACAACATAAACGGTCAAACTCTTCATGCATGCCTAACCGGGGTGGGGTCCTGCAGTGCAAATATTTTATGGGAGCTTCGTTAGGACTCAGCGACGTCCATGTACGTTCAAGCCCAGGTCCAAAAGCGTTGCCGGATATAACTAGCGGCGTACACGACAATTAATAATAGACCAAGCTACAGAATGGAAAACAAAAATTGATTGATGTAGTATCACAATCAACGACATCATCGCTGCTATCAGCTGCAGAAAAAACAAGTCCGGCAGTATACCATATACTTTTTTTAAAAGCTGAAAGTGGGTTTCCCCACTGTATATTTTTATAATTTTCAGTATAAAAAGTTATATACAAATGCAAGTGCTGGAGATTAGCATCAAAAGAGGCAGCAAGAAAAATAAGGCCATAAAGCCTCAAAACGAAGCTACAGCTAGGCAAAGTTTGAAACCCAGGAAACTATGCCAGTATATGATTTGTGCGTAGCCTTGTAATAAGAATGGCCAACTCATCCTTGAACCTTGTTTTACATTGGTAAACACTTGGAGGTACTCCCTTGAAAATGAACTCATTCCGAGACGTCCATATTGCCCAGGCAATCAGCATTATGATCTCCATAAAAATAGTTGGTTTATTTGGGATTTCAGAGAGAGCAACATATTATGCATATTCAGATGGGGTTCAGTGGGAGGCCTCCAATTTGGGCATAGACAAAGTCCAGCACAACACCGCAAAAGGGCATTTGAAGAATAGACGATGGCATGTCTCCAAAGCATTCTCGGTAGTCGGTACACATATTGCAGGAATAATTGTTAATGAAAAAATTCTTTCGCCGAAGCATAGCTCTAGTGTTGAGTCTAGCTCAAATGTAAATATATACGCAACAGAAGATCTGAATTTTCACATTAAAAACATGTTTTGTGGATAAACAAAGCATGCACATCCGGGATCAAGAGTGAATTTCCGGGGTATATAGCCTGACAACTTTTACTCAAAAGATCTCCACATCTCCAGCCAATGACACAAAATTTACACAGATTGCAGAGCACGCGCGGCAACTTCTACGGACGGCGGCACGGTGGAGGCATCAACCGGAGACCGGCACACCGGGCACGTCCTGTGAGACCATAGCCACTCGTCGATGCACCGATCATGGAAGAGGTGCGTGCACGCGGGAAGCTGCTTCACGACCTCCCTCGGCGTAATCTCGGCGAGGCACACGGAGCACTCGTCGTCACCGTCTCTGCCGCCGCTCCTCATCTTCTCGTACTTGTACACCGGCAGGCCGGCGATGGCTGCCAGGCCTAGCCCGACCGCCGGCTCCCGCGGCAGGGCGGCCATGGACTCCCTCCCTGTTTCTTGCTCGACCAGGCGCTGTATCCTAGCGCGGGCGCACATCCCGGCGACGAAGAGGAAGGCGGCCAGGACGGCGCCGATGCGGAAGTTCATTGGCCAGGGGACGCCGGCGAGGTACAGTAGGGCGCACGTTAGGCCCACCGGAGCAGCGACGATGAGCGCGAGCTTGAGCGACACGCCGACCGGAAACCGCATCACGCCGATCCCGATATGCTTTTGTAGGTGCGATTTGCAGTGTTTTCCTTCTAATGCTGGGGCATGGCCAGGCCTATAAGCTTCATGGTTTCCTACTTAGTTATTCCAAACCTGCCGGCATCTGTGACTGTGTGTTGTGTGACTGCGAGAGTCAACGGATGGCGACAAGCTGGTCATCTTGGAGTTTACGTGCTCATAACCAGACGATTTACACAAAAATAACTCTTTCTGAAACTATAGCACGACTGATTCCTCCGATCAAACTATTTTACTCATCTAACCTTTTTGTGTGGCGCCCCTCACGTCGGCGCCACACCTCACTGTGTGGCGTCCGTGCGGTCCACTCTCCCATCCGACGTGGCGTCCTCGATGCTGAGGTATGCACCGATCTGACGTGGCGACATGTGTGACGCCGCTCAGTAGATATGGCGTATGACGAGAGGTACACGGAGTTCATCCCTACGTCAGATCGGTGCACACCTCAGCGTCGAGGACGCCACGTCAGATGGTAGAGTGGCGCCGCCCGCACCAGCGCCACACAGTGAGGTGTTGCGCCGACGTGAGGGGCGGCACACAAAAGGGATACATGGATGAAATAGTTTGGCCGAAGAGTCAGTCTGTGCTATAGTTTTAAAAAAGGGTTATTTTTGTGTAAATGGCCTAATAACCAGGGTCTCTTTTTGGATTCAGTGTTGATCAGGACAGAGTAGTTCGCAGCATGCTGAACTCTTACTCGACGATAAAAGGGAGGTGTGTATAACAGAAATGCCTTTCTTCAGATTCGTGCTGCAAGTAAAATTACGTTTAGTTATGTTTCGGAAATTTGAAACGTAATGATTCACAACGAAACCTGGAAACTCGAAAGTTGTTAGTACTAGTTGAATGCCCGTGCGTTGCTACAGGTCGACCTCAAACTTTTTTCTCACCTTAGGTAAAATATAATGTAAATCTATATTTATTATAGAATTAATTTTTGCCAGATTGTGCAAATACCAGCCCATAGCCAAATAAAATATACAATTTTCAAACTACAAGTTAACCTGATTTAATTCTTCGGCAAAGCACTTTGATCTTCAGGGGTGACTGTCGCCTATGAAATACTCCCCCTGATTAGATTTAACCGAGGCGGAATGATGCTAGCTAGTATAAAGCGTAGATAAAATCAGATCAGAGGTAGTACAAATTAATTTTGTATGGATCTTTTCTTTTTAGGAATACAGTACGCTGTCGATGGAAATGTCGCCTCCCACTGAATGAATATTCCGCCTTTATGAAACAACAGATATTAAATCTAGGATTTGAGCTCCGGTGGGCTACAGCCAACCTCCTAACAACTTAACCTCAGGTTAGGTCTCGTATGGATCTCCTTTTTAATACACTTAATTTCTGAAATAACAAATACATAATCAAGGAGCTGAAGGGACAATTTTATTTACGGAGAGCCGTACAATCTTTGCTCATGTATTTGTTCTTTTACAATCTTTTTTTAACGGAAACATTTTGTTCAATTTTCTAGTCGGTAATGTAAACTACGATGAAGGATTATCCAATTTACATATATATGGCAAATAATTTTACATTCCAACATTAAAATAACACATTGTCTAGCCATTGGTTTAGACATTCTCTAACACATATTGCAAAATCACGCACTCATGTAATTGTATACCCGTAACAATAGCTAATAAGAAGCACATGGTCGATCTCATCACATTGCCACCTTTCCAATCAAAGGGATGGAGGAGTTCTAGACACAATGGGTGGCAGGAGGCAAACGAAAGAAAATTGACCTCATGACCAATAGCAGAGTTCCTTCGTGACATGTCTAGCGGCGACCTAGGTTGCAGTTATAATAGGGAAAAAAATAACAACAAGTCAGATAGAAATGCATATTACAACTTACTGGAGCCATCAAGTTTTAGCTCAAAATCATCGCTTAGTCAAACTGAAAACTTTGATCTGCTGAACTACTTCATTCGTGAAAAAATGTTACCTAGAGGCAAGTCATTTTGTACAATCAGTTCTCCAAAAAGAATTATGTAAATAACCATAGAAGCTTGGACAAAGTGTACTACTACCACTAATCTATAGTTGGAAATTTATTGGTAGTAGTACTTAGTGCACATCAGTCTTATTAGTCAAACTGAGACTTCTTACCAGCACAAACATTTGCTACAAAATTTAAAGACGTGATGCATTTTTTAAGGATGCCATGCCAAATGAGCAGCTAAATTAGCTTGCATGCAGTTTAAGTGTTCAAGTGATATTGAAAGTACATTAAAGATGATAAATAATAAGGATTGTCATGCCTCCCTGATTTTCCAAACATACTATGACTATCTATTCCATTACACTAAACTAATTGTTTCCTTGCTGTAGTTATGAAGGTAATGCCTAAGTAGGGCATGATGAATTTGTATCTTCGTGTGTGCTGCTAGATGGAACTAATAGAAATCTATTGTGACATGTACTTGTACCTACATTCACTAAAAAGTAGCTAAGAAACTCGTGTGTGTGGGGGTGGGGTTCTAATGGATATAAATTTTCTATGCAGAAAATGAGGAAAAATCACTCATATAGCTGTATATAGACCAAGCCAACAAATATTAATACAAATGGAATAAGCCAACAAATGGTAAGCTAGTAGCGTTGGAATTCCAGATGTCTTCTAATTTAGTAGAAGGTATACACTACACGCCTTTGCCTATGAATAGATTTACCATAGTTATAAGTAGCACAAGTCCCCTTCTTGTTTCAAATCCCCCAAAACCATCATATTTCCAGATTATTTATAAAATATTTCTGTCGTACTTAGAAAAGTAATAGAATGTGCTTCAGACTGAATCAGAAATAAAATCTCCAAAATCACTATATACTTACTTTAAAGATGACATGAATTTCCTTCTTTTTTGCTGGGTAAAGGGATTGTATTGATCAAATATGAGTGTCATTATTACAATCCCTTACAAAAAGATGACATGAATTTCAGAGTAAAAAAACTGAGAGCAAAATATACAACTTTGCTTCCTAGAGCCTACATTCACTGATCTGTATGGACATTATCTGTCATGCTTGCTTTCTTGGTGTATCTCAAGCACCCACATTTTAAAATGATAAATGTACCTGAAGGACGAAAAGCATGAAAGAGTGGCGACAAACGGAATGCCAACATACCTTTTAAGTAGTAGAGATTTCTACGTTGCATGTCAATGTCAAACAAGCTTTCTAACTATTCCCAAACCGCTGTAGCAATTTGACAGGAATGAAACAGTGTTCTGTTCTTTCAACCTGCAACAACAACTACATGAGGAGCAATCAGGAATATTTCAAGGATGCAATTGAAATCCATTAACTAAAAAATCATGTGCCGCATGCCCTTTAATAATTTCGAGCAGCATACTTAATATATTGACCGAACCATGACCGTTTCTTCGAGAAATTCAGACAACCTGAGAGAGTTTGTAGTTTCACCATGTATCTTGTGATGCTGCTGAGCGACAATAGACCATAACATCTTCGGTTTATTATTTTCCAGCACCATAGATATTGAACCAAATGAATCCTTATTCCGGGAATTCAGAAAATCTGAGAGAGTTCAGTTTCACCCATGGGCATTCCACCGAGCAGCTATTGGACAAATCATCATGACATCATCATTAGACGTCCTGAAATCAACTCCTATACAGAAACGAGAACATTGACGATGCAAGAAGTAACCAATGAGCAATCCAGCAGTAAGGAAAGGAAATCACCTGATACAAAGTCTGTCCATTGAATGAGTACAGCAAAAGTACCAGATTTTTTAGATTGGACTCCAACGTCCACAAAATAGTTGTCGAGGACGACATGAAGAAAGTCTCAGCGGCGCAAAGGATCAGGAAAAATAGAGGTACCAGCTGACCGATGATGCGCCGGCAGGGAGGGGTGGCCAAGTGAAGCGTCTCAACGGCGCAAATGATCAGGAAAAACATAGTTTTCAGGGTAGGAACAACAGCGACGGCAGAGAGACCTGCGAGGGGCGAGGTAGGTGGTGGACTCGGAAGACGTGAGCGAGGAAATCGGATCAGACATATGGGGAAGGAAGGAAATTATGGAGACCCAAACCTACGATACATGCACCATAGTTTTCTTGGAAGAATTAAGGGAATAGTCTAAAATAAACCTTAAAGTTGTAGAGGGTGTTGAAATACAACCCTGAACTTTTAATCCCGGAAATTGGCACCCTGAACTTTCAATTCCCGGTCTAATATTGCATTTGGGTAATTGCCAAACAGGGGATTTCTGACATGGCCGGTCATCTCCTTTGACGCTGGCAAGCAGCAGTGGCGTGCCATCTCAAGCAGCGGAGGCGTGCTCCGTCCCTCACAGCCCCAGTGAGTAGTGTGCTAGTCCCCTTGAATTCACTGAAGATACCCTGAGTCTGTAACTCCAATGATGCAATCGCATCTTAAAAGGTCAATCTGACAGCCTTTTTCAAGGATACACCCTGGAAGGTGTATCGGTTTCATAGAAGAAAGGCCAAAGACGGCCGGCACAACGCCAAGAAGGCTACAACTCCACACCACAACGAACGGTACAACACAACCCACGGCTACCACGATACAAACGCACACCCGGCAAACAACACAACCCACAACCAGGCACCGAAAACTCGCCTTGCATTAATCTGACAGCCTCAAACGAAGGATTCTTGAGCAGCAGGCATTAATCTGGATTGATCAATCATCGTAGCTCAGCAGAAACTCCTTTCTCTCGACCACCCAGTACAGATGTGTTCCAATTCAATCAGATCGTTTTCCATCCAATGGCTAATCAAGTTGAGTATTTCCAGTTGCTGGCGAAGCTCTAGTTGAGGCATTCACGAGCAGAAAGTTACTGAATAGGTGCCGCGCTGCCGCGCGGAGGTGTTGAGCTCTCTGTCTGCGAGCGACGACGAGAAATTGTCAACTATCAAATCGATGTTCTAACTTCTAACTTGTTAGAAGAGCCGCAACAGAGCAGGCTCGCCAGGGTGCAGCTCATCTCCATGACTGCTCGTGGCCACCGCGATGGCTAACGCCGGCGACTAGAGCATCTCGGAGTTTGACGCAGTCGAGCACGTCACACATGTGTCGGTCCCTGTGCAGAAGCTTGCTGTTCTAAATTGCTGAGATCAGTCAACAATCCCGGAGTTGACCATGCACACGTTAGCAAAACCGTGCAGAAACGACCCTCAATCAAGCATCGACCGGGAAACGTGAGTTCAGGGTGTTGATTTCCGGGAACCATAGTTCAGGGTTCGATTTCAACTTCCGCTATGAATTCAAGGTTTGTTTCAGACTTTACTCAAGAATTAATTCGGCGAACGAGATCCACCGAAATAGCCACAGATGATACTTTCCTTTTATCAAAGACCAAACGCGTTAATTTTTTTGGTCGGTGATCCTTAATCGTGCGATGTGTATGAGTTCAATGTAGGAAAGAGAGCGACGATTTGGTAGCCATATTAGTGTTTGATCGTGGAATAGAATAGTGCGAGCGATTTCCTGATTGCGGTGTTCCCTTCCTTAAATCGAACGGTGTTAATTCCTTCAATGTTTAGCGGGTGTTTCAAAGAGAAATCGTACGGTTTAGATTGCTCCAATCTTTGACATCAAACATTTTTGACGACGTACGAACTCACATATAATAGTAAAGATTTCTTATTTTTCCCTAAATAGATCCTTTTTAGGTACTTTTTTTTTATCGACTCCATGGATAATGAGTTTCGATGTATTGGGCGTTTCCGTTTAGAATTAGAAATAGAAGCTTTTTCGTGCTTGCTTGCGAGCATTGGAATGGCCTGAATGGAATGAATATTAAGATAAATAAAAGAAAGAAAATAAACCATTGAGAAAGTTATTCATTCTTATATTAATTTCCTATACTTGACCGAACTACTTCCAATTCCGTTATTTGACAAAGAAACTATGTCCAAACCAACGAGTCCTTTGGTCAACTCTAAAGAATGTATCGGGAGTTGGGAGTTAGCCGTCTCATAGGAGTGATAGCTGGGTTTTTCACGGAGTTTCTTCGTACGATTGAAAAAAAAATGTGCTCTAGGTCGGAGAAAACAAGAAGAAGATTGTTCACCAGTCTGTCTCCCAACCTCTTTAAAGCAGCTACCTACCGTGATCTGGTCTTGGGACAGCATTGGCACCCCCGTTTGCTGGATCTTCGTCATTAAAAACGAGCAACACCACGTAGGGCAGCGTCCACGCGAACTAGCCTCTTCCTTAGCAAGTCAGTGGGAGAACGCCATCGGTCAAGAGAAATGGAATCCGTTGTTAAGTGGATACCGGACCCGGTAGAATTGGCATCACTTCCTTCACTCCACAGAGGACTCGGGATAAGATCGTTCCCAAGCGAGAATAGTTCCGTGCACGGGATGCCCAAAACAATCACCACTCTCGGAGTATATAAGGGCATGAGCAACTGAAATCCCTCACTCACGGTCGATCGCCCGCGCGGTCATTTCCTACGGAAGCGCTACCTCACGTCAATCCCGGTTTTGTCGTATTCGACCCGTTGCGGCTCTTCGCGCCAGAAAATATTATTTGCACGTCAGCAATTCAAACCTACGATCTCTTAGCCAAGCGCGCCTGCACAATGAACTGCTAACCATAAGAGCTACTGCTCGTTCGTGTTCGAAACAGAGACATAAGTTTTGTACTATAGTATGTACATATTATGAAAGTAAATATATGAACTTTTTTCGTGAATTCCCTTTTGTGTTATTTTTTATTTGTATCAGTTATTTTTGATTGCGGTAATTTTATTCAAAATTCAACCTAGCTATGCAAAAAAAAATATAATTCCCTTTGTACAATTCCCTTTTGTAAATTCAGTTTCATTTTTTCTCTTTTTCCTATATTCTTGTTACATTTGTATAAAAAGAAATCATGTTATTTGGACTATTTTTTATTTCCCTTTTTCGGGCTAGTGGTTTTAAGAGGGGAAAAATAATAGGTGGGAAAAATACTTGCAACTCAATTGAACTAACACTTGCAACTTAAATAAATATACTTGCAACTCAAATAAATACACGTGCAACTCAAATAAATTTCAACTTAATTAGAACTTCGGATCGATAATTTTTTATATTTTGTCATTGATACATAACAGACAGAGGAATGATAACTTTGTGAGGTAAAAAATAGCGCCAAAATATTCTGAGTGAAATCAAACTTTTGGAGTCAATAAGTTTTCACATTTACCGTTCATAAATAAAGATGCAAGGGGTTGATAAATTGTGAGCTAAAATATTATCCAACTATTATAAATTAATTTGGCATTTTGGGTTTATAATTTTTCACATTTATCATTGATAAATAACGCGGCACAAGGTTGATAAATTATGAGCTAAAAAAATTCGTCAAAACATTGAAAATAAAATTAGTTTTTTGGGTAGGTAATTGTTCACACTTACTGTTGATAAATAACGATGGAGAGGGTTGATAAATTGTGAGCTAAAAAATCGCAAAAAATCGCAAAAAATTCACATTTACCGTTGATAAATAGCGAGGCGGAGGGTTGATAATTTGTGAGCTAAATAAGTGCCAAAATATTCAAAATAAATTAGCTTTCCGGGTTGATAATTTTTATATTTACCGTTGATAAATAACGCGGCACATGGTTGATAAATTGTGAGCTAAAAAATTCATCAAAATATTGGAAATAAAATTAGATTTTTTAGGTAGGTAATTGTTCATATTTACTGGTGACAAATAACGAGAGAGAGGGTTGGTAAATTGTGCGCTAAAAAGTCACAAAATATTCAAAATAACTTAGCTTTTCGGGAAGGTAACTGTTCACATTTACCGCTGATAAATAGTGAGTCGGAGGGTTGATAAATTGTGAGATAAAGAAGTGCTAGAGTATTCAAAATAAATTAGCTTTTCGGGTCGATAATTTTTCATATTTACCGTTTATAAATAACGTGGCATGGTTTGATAAACTGTAAGCTAAAAAAAAAAGAAAACTGGTGAACCTCGAGGTTGATTGTTCCCGTTCGATATTTTTGTTAGGTTTTTTTATCGTAGAACAAATTCCCGTTTTTTAGCTCTACCGCGTAGAATGTAATAGTACAAAACGGATGTGTCTCTCGCAAGAAATACTAGTAGCTCAACTGGTTAAGTCCTCATCTCCGCTAGCTAGGGAAGCCCATGAGCAACAGTGGTACTACCAAGTATAACTTCTCCAGCAAAAAAGTAAATAAAAAAATTAAACTAATGTTCAGGCACCATCCTCACCCAACACATGCAAGGTGCCTTGTGCTCTGAGTGGCAGCATTTTCTCCCCGAAAAAGTCCATTTTTCATCCTTCAACTTTGTGCAGAGTTCACTTTTCATCCTAAATGTTTTATTTGGTACATAATGGATCCTAAACTTTGCCAACCCGTTCACATGTCTTGTTCTTATGATTTTCTTCCGTAGATGATAACCAAGGTTTAAAAAATAAAATCAGATCCAAACCATACCTCAATAAAAACTAGTCCTAGACCAGAACCTTGAATCCCACTCACGCGCGAGCAAGAAAAAGAGGATGGTAAATAACCAGACCTGGCAGCCTCGTCTTTCTGCCACTCCAGCAATTCTCACGTAAAGGGCAGCAACAGCCCTAGTAGCGCCGCAACTCATCAACCTCCGCATATCCCCGGCTGGACGCGCCCACTGGCGTATGTGAGGGCAGAAAGGGAGGGAAAGGTTGACCGATACGAACCAAATCTCCATGTTCAACCGCAAAAGTAGTTGAAAGATTGTTGTGGGTATCATTACATCTAGCTTGATCTAGTGGCGGACATCGCAGTGGACAATGGGAATGTCAGACGAGCGCGACGAATGCCGATATCGAACAGATAGATAAATTGCGGCGACCTAGTCAAGCCAGAGGATTGGGATTTATTTTGGCTGAAACTGGCTCGGTACAATTTATTTTGGCGAAAGGTTTGGTATTTTCACCGTGGTGTTCGTACTGCTGTTTCGTATCTTTTTAAAAAAAAAATAAGCAGAACCAGATGTTTGAACAAGTTGGCAAAGTTTAGGATCTCTTTTGGACCAAATGAAACATTTGGGATCAAAAGTGAACTTGTGTGAAAGTTGACGGACGAAAAATAGACTTTTTTCTTTCTCCCCTCTCCCTTAAGGGCTTGAGCAATGGAGGAAGTTACAAATAGTCGCTGCATCTCCTCCATGTAGGCTTGGAGTCCAGAGACAGCTATTCCACAAAACGATCTAAACCAAAGTCAAATTTTCTCTGGCTTGTCCACTCGTTGATATGTATCTACCCCGTTTTGCTCCTACTTTTCTTCTCTCTTTCTTGCCATTCTCTCTTTTCGATCTGAGGAGGCGGCCTTCTCTGCAGGCAACAAATGTCGCTGCAGAGCATGCCACCATGGCATCCGAACCTACCTGGTCTGCAGAGCAGCGAGCTAGGGCAACTAGGGCAACGCTGTTGGTCATGTACTAACTTAACCTGATTTTTCAGTTTGGGTGACTAGGTGGAAAACCATGTTTCAAACTATAACTTCATGTAAACCACGTTTCCAATTATATATTAGTTTGTAAAATAAAATATTTCTTATTTAATTTTCTATGCATTTACTTATGATTTTAATTCAGAACATCTATCTGACCGCTGTTTTGGGAGCACCCCAAACAGCTTCCCCAAATAGAGAAAGGGAGGGAAAGGTTGACCGATACGAACCAAATCTCCATATTCAACCGCAAAAGTAGTTAAAAGATTGTTGTGGGTATCATTACATCCAGCTTGATCTAGTGGCGGACATCGCAGTGGACAATCGGGATGTCAGACGAGCGACGAATGCCGATATCGAACAGATAGATAAATTGCGGCGACCTACTCAAGCCAGAGGATTGGGATTTATTTTGGCTGAAACTGGCTCGGTACAATTTATTTTGGCGAAAGGTTCGGTATTTTCACCGTGGTGTTCGTACTGCTTGGTTATGTTTCGTATCTTTTTTAAAAAAAATAAGCAGAACCAGACGTTTGAACAAGTTGCCAAAGTTTAGGATCTCTTTTGGACCAAATGAAACATTTGGGATCAAAAGTGAACTTGTGTGAAAGTTGAAAGACGAAAAATGGACTTTTTTCTTTCTCCCCTCGGCTTGAGCAATGGAGGAAGTTACAAATAGTCGCTGCATCTCCTCCATGTAGGCTTGGAGTCCAGAGACAGATATTCCACAAAACGATCTAAACCAAAGTCAAATTTTCTCTGGCTTGTCCACTCGTTGATATGTATCTACCCCAAATAGAGAAAGGGAGGGAAAGGTTGACCGATACGAACCAAGCAGAGAATGCAGTGCCAGCCCCAAACAGAGATGCCAACACCCTGCCAGCGCCGATTTGAGGGCTACCAGTGGAGATGCTCTAAACTAAGTATTTCGACGCAGAACACCAGGGCACAAATACCAAAAACAAACATGTTAACGCAAAACTTGCCAGGGGCTTCTCTTATAGTCGACGTAAAACGTACTGTTATTTCTACGCAAAACAGCAGGGCAAAAATACCAATCACAAATATGTCCACAGAACTTATCTCCATTCAGAAAACACATAACTGAATCCACAAACAAGACTCATAGCTAATGACGCTCAGAGGTAACATAAACCAGAGCAGACCATGACTTACCATAAGAGACATGCAAATAGAACCCCCAACAAAACTATCCAGGACGAGGGTTTCACATCATTAAGAGACAACAAAGATAAGCCAGCATGCAGCGACTGATGGGCATCAGGTTTATCTCTTCTTCGAGACACCAACAGTCTTTCCCCTCCTGCCGGTGGTCTTGGTGTGCTGCCCACGGACACGGACACCCCAGTAGTGACGCAGACCACGGTGGTTCCTGAAACATAGGAGTGCAAATCATCAAAACAAGGAAATTGCAACCAATTGGTTATCTGAATACTGTGACATGTTCTAATAACGACGCATACATTCCAAAGATCTGAACACACTATCAGGATGTATACACACACAAAATAGAGGACTACAGTACTACTATACAGAAGAACCTCTGTCCAAGTAGTGAACTGACCTGATTTTCTTCAGCCTCTCAAGGTCATCCCTCAGCTTCATGTCAACGGCATTGGAAGTAACCTGGGAGAACTTGCCATCCTTGTAATCCTTCTTCCTGTTCAGGAACCAATCAGGGACCTTGAACGAGCGAGGGTTCTGCACCACATGCATGACGCGGTCAAGCTCTTCAGTAGTAAGCTCACCAGCCCTGCACAAAAATAATAGGACAAGAGCTTTACTAGCAGTTGTAGCACCCAACACAGCAAGTCTACAATTGTACAGCAACAGTCAGGTTATATGATTCGACCTGGATGTACACATGGGCTTAGTGGCATAATGTCAAAAGACTGCTTAACAAAAATTTGTGTACTTAAGAAAACAAATTGTGGCATCACTCAAATATGAGTTACAGCAACACTACCTAATGTACTATCATATTTCTTAACTGGCAGTAGCTATTTGCTAAGCACATAGACCTTGCAAACAGCCACAAACTCAAGGTAGTTTTAGGACATCCAAACACAAGTGAATCAAATTATTGCCCATAACAGTAATAACAACAGGTTCAGGTACGTATAACTGATTAGTAACACATTATCGTAACAGTAATAACAACAGATTCAGGAATGAGCAATGGCACTGTGTAAAGCTTGCAACAGTTTCATAACAATACTAAAAACAGTTACAGATACGTAACTAATTAGTAAAACAGATATAAAATTTGTGCTGCAGCAGCAGGTATAACAGAATAATAGTTTCACGCATGTCGACAATGATTCTAATAAATTAAGCATCGATTTTATTCATAGTTCAATCCAAACCAGCTGAATCCACGAAAACATAGTTAAGCCCCGAACAATGGAAGTGCAACTAAACCCAAAATTTGCTAAAGCAAGCGAAATAATTTTAGTTCACACTAGAACAACGATGTATCAACCCTAATCCTCAAAACGTGGGACGATAAGGTTACATAGGCAACACCCAAACCCCAAGCGGGGACGATCTGAGCCTGAGAGAGGATCTGCTGGTGCTTACCTCTTGTTCATGTCGATGTCGGCCTTCTTGCAGGCGATGTTGGAGTAGCGACGCCCGATACCCTTGATGGCGGTGAGCGCGAACATGATCTTCTGCTTGCCATCGACGTTGGTGTTCTGCACACGCAGGATGTGCTGGAACTCCTCGCCCGAGATCAGCGACTGCATGCGACCGCGACCACGAGCATCAGAGTCGGATCGATCGACTAGCAGCGGAAACAATAGGGGGGGGGAGATGAGCGGGAGTTACCATGACGACGTCGGTGGTCGGAGCTCTCGCTGGAGGAGGAGGAGGGTGGCGGCGGCGGAGCTCGGGATCGTCTGCAGCTGCGGGGCGAGGGTTTCGTGGGCGGCGCTGTGGGGGAGCGATTATATAGGTCTTGGGTGGGGCGGAACCCTAGTAGGGCGGAAGATCGGACGGTTGGCGTGAATGCAGAGTGGGATCAAGGGTGCCGGTTAATTTAGATTAACAGGCTGGTTCTCTAAGTGTTTGGGCCCAGGGCCCATTATTACTTCCTTTGTTTTTTTCTAAAACAAAAGCGTTTCCCAAGTGATACTAGACTAGTTAGGCCCAATTAGATATCGGGTCTCCATTGGTTTTTTTAGAAGATGGACTTCAGGTCTTCTTGGTTTTTCAAAGTTATTAGATCGATAATAACCTGAGCATGAGAGGCAAATCATGCTCCTTCATTTTTGGACACCAATAACACTCTACTCTTGGATTTTCAAAGTTAGACTGATTACCTGAGCATGAGAGGTAAATCATACTCCTTCTTTTTTGGATAGCAATAACAATACGTATCTCTTCTTGGTTTTTCAAAGTTGAATTCCATTTGCTACAGATTTTCATTAAATTAGAAAATGGATCCAGCCCGACATCAGTTTCTCCAGATTGGTTCTATAAATCCAACTAAGTTCTCATGTATAGATTGGCTGACATTGCCGAATTTTCTTTTAGTGACACCTCTGTTTCCTAACATTTTGGCAAATTATAGTACTACTAAATTAGTTTGCCAAAACGTATTATACTATGGAACGGAGGTAGTACTTTATTTCCACGAAATTCCTAATTTAGCTCGTACAGTACGAACCAAGGGCATGTCGGAGACCTATATCACATAATTTTTGGAGGAGTTCAAGAAATCATAGACAAACTAACAATTACTGCAGGAGGAGACCTAATCATGCCCTTAAAGAGCACGGCCCTTGAAGAGCACCTTTCTCGCTGAACCATCACCCAGGATACAAACTGAAGCCAACAAAAGCATCATACCCAAGAAAAGTGACAGATTATATAGATCTGTACAAGGGTAGAACAAAAGTTTACATGTCCACACCCTGAACCTTGCCTATTGACAATTTTTCAGAGATAACTCTTGAGGTTGCATGAAAGGAACGAGAAGATTCGCAGGTATTGTATGTACATACTACATACACACAACAAAAAAGGGTTACCCAGTTGGGATGTAACTCTGATGCGAACTAGGTGCCTACTCAAAAAGAGTTCAAGCTTCATGATCTGATACAGCCTCGAAGAAGCAACTTTACTCCTGAAACATCAATGAGCCATGGCAGTGAAATACGTCTCTGGTTACTTGGGTGTACCATTGCTCTGGGCACTGTCAATGCAACAATATCAGCGGCAATGAGGAACGAAGGGCACAAAAGGATCACAAATTTAGTAAGACTAGTGCCAAATTCAACTACAGGATGGGATAACTGCTATTGTGGAATTAGAATCGCGTCAGTTCACCAAATGGCTTTATGAGCAATAAGAACCATTATCTTACCAAAACAGTTCATCATCCCAGCCTAAGGATATGTCCAACAGTTCTTTC